>NC_140483.1:140608858-140758858 GCF_964271855.1 Acomys minous
TTATGCATATTATAATAATAATAATAAAATGACTAAAGATTCTGAGAGGCTGGGAATATTTGTTATTTCAAGTTTAAGTGAACATTTATAATCTAGATGACTAAAAGATGAGGATTGCCAGGCAGTTTGTCAAGTTCCCTCAATATGCTTTAGATCCATATTTAGGAATAAAATAATACCCTGATATAACTGGCTTCTAGACATATGTCCTACGTTATCCTTTCAATGTAACGTTGACTTAAAAAAAATCATAGTCAACCTTCAGAAAGCAGCGTTATTTTAGCAGCAATCTGTTTTTAAAATTGTGCTGGGGGTGATAGCTGTCAGTAAAGGGATTGCCTAGAAGCATGGAGATCTGAGTCTGGTTGCGAGAACTCACAAAAAATAATTCTGAGTCCGATTTCGAGAACTCACATAAAATAATCTAGGCACTAGGTTTGGTTTCCAGCATCTGCACGGTGGTTCACAAACATCTATAACTCCAGTTGCAGGGGATCTGTTGCCTTGCTCTGACCTCTGTGAACACCTGGCATGGAAGTGATCAAGCGACTCACATACACATGCAGGCAAAATATTCATACACATAAAGAGTCAAAGGAAGAGGAGAAGGAGAGACGCTACTGCTGCTAGGCATCCTGGTGCCTGCTTGCAGTCCCAGAGCTAGGAAGTTGGACATAGGCAGATTCCTGAAGCTCGGTAAACTCCAAGTGAGTAAGAAAAATCTGTCTCCAAAAAGAAAAAAAAAAAAGATAAGACACCTGAGGAGCAACAACATCAAGGCTGTCCCTTGGCCTTCATATGCAGGTGAATAGAGATGCATGCACACCTACACACACAAACATGCACACATGATGAGATAAATAAAATCAAAACTGTTTCTGATGGGAATCATTTTTTAAAACTAGTTAGACAGTCATTTTATTATAGTTATTTGAAGAATACTTAAATGCACTCTTAAAATACTAAATTATCATTTAAATTTAAACATTTGGCATACAGTCGGCTGTGCCACTCAGTAAATTACTGATTATCTGTATTTTGGCAAAATCCCATCCTGCCCAATTAATTTAAAATTGACTATACTTTCAGTAGTGCGAAATTTTTCTGGGTCAGATCCTTTTCTTCCTGTCATCTCTGCCAACATAGGATTTCCTGACAAGGGCCTATTTCTGTAGTCGGAAAACTTCAGTCAATCATTGCAGGGACCCTGGATATTTAGCTGTCAGGGAAGCAGTGACATCACAGAGGAAGCACACTCAAGAGTTTTCTAATTGCTCAAATTAAATGGGAGGATAATTGTGACAACGTTCATAATTGAACAGAACTTTTTGCTGTTCTAGGATCATCAGGACACATAGAACATGCTGACATGAGCAGCCTCCCCTCTCACATCAGTGTCCTCACAACCAGCTTCCCAAGCACACAACTGCACAACTGTTAGAACAAGAACATAATACAATTTGAAGACAAGCACACATACACACACACACAGAGAGAGAGAGAGAGAGAGAGAGAGAGAGAGAGAGACAGAGACAGAGACAGAGACAGAGACAGAGACAGAGACAGAGACAGACAGAGACAGAGACAGACAGACACACACACACACATACACAGACAGACAGACAGACAGACACACACACACACACACACACACACAGAGAGAGAGAGAGAGAGAGAGAGAGAGGCAGAGACAGACAGACACACACACACACACATACACAGACAGACAGACAGATACACACACACACGCACATACACACTGTGCTGGCTTGCTTAATGTCAACGTGGCAAAAACTAGAGTAATTTACAAAGAAGAAACCACAAATGAAAAAAAAAATGTCCCTACCAGACTAGCTGTTGAGCAAACCTGTGCTGCACGTTTTTGGTTTATGGTTGATGTGAGGAGGCCGATCCCATTGTGGGTGGTGCTACCTGTAGGCAGGTGGGCCTGGGTGGTATACAAAGGGCTGAGTAAGCCATATTCTGCAGTCCAGTGAACGGCAGGTCTCCATGTCCTCTCATCTGTTTCTAGACTCCAGGTTTCTTTAAGTTCCTGCCCTGACATCCCTGGAAGATGGGCTACAACCTGTAAACTGAAACAAACCCTTTTATGCCCAATCTGGTTTTGGCCATGGTGTTTTAGCACAGAAATAGAAACCCTTATTAAGATACACACATGCACACAGTAGTGCAGGAGGCAGAAACAAAGGCGAAAGTCCTAGCTAGAGCAGCATAGCTTGTGTGTGCCGTAGCAGCAGCCAACAGTGACTGAATAGGGGTTGTCTTGGAGCCCTGGGGATTTCCATTTCAATGTCTGAATGGCTGCAGTTTCAGTCTTGGCCCCATATGACACCCGAATCCTACTGGGACCATGAAGCATAAAAGTCAGAGCTATGAAGTGTTGTCTCTTTCTAGCACTTTGTTCAGCCCACAAGGCTGTCATCTTGGGAAAAGACATCACCCAGACCTCAAACCATAAGTTCTATAAAGTCTTTGGGTTTATGCTTCGAATTTAGGCTACATTCAAGCTCAAAGAGTCTTAGGCCAATAAACTGGCTTGAAAGTGCCCTGCTCCAGATATTGGGACCCTGAACCTCAGAAGAAGTAATTCAAACTGAGGAGAACTGGGAAGAATTCCAAGTTAACGCAGTATTTGGAGGCCAAAGGGAATTTCAGCACACAGAAATAGAGAGACGTCTCAAGTGGAGACCTAGTTGTACAAAACCATATGAGAATACATATGTTATAAGGTACGAGGTTTGTCAGAGATGAGTACAGGTCAAGTGATAGAGTACTTACCTGGGGTGTTATACCCTGGGCTTAATCCCCAGAACTATAAAAAATAGTTTGTGAATTAAAGAGTAAATTAGAGGTATAATATAGACAAAGTCTTTTCACTGTGAAACTAACTACTATAAAAACCTAGGGAAGTAGCTCTATGTAGAATGTTTCTCTAAGATAGTCGGTATTTTGCTCAGATGGATTCCAAATGTTGCAGTGTTGAAGGCTAATAATTAAGGCTAGCAGCTTATAGAAGGAATCTCTTGTATATTTCATAGATGCATCTGCTATCAATAAAAAAACAAATCTATGGCCCATAGCTGAGGCAGGAAATAGAAGTTGGGACATCCAGCAGGCAGAAAGGATTCTAGGATAGAGCCAGGCACAGAAGAGTTGCCTGCAAAGACAATGAAAGAAGACAGATACATGGTACCTGAGCAGAGGTAACCAGCCGTGAGACAGAGCTAAGCATCATATAAATGGGTTACTTTAACTTACAAGCTAGTCAAAGAGCCTATCGGTATGGCCTGGGTATTTGTAATTATAGTCTTAGTCTGACAAGTTTTTATCCTGAAACCTTAAGGCTGGGAAGAAAATCCACCACAACAGGAACCTTCTCATTATTTATAATGAGCAGTATAAATAATGGATGTGTGAATGAGTGAAATGGTTATTCCATGATCACTCACTTCCTCTAAGCTCCCTTGTGTGGATTATTGCCTGTCATCAGGAGAGTAAACCCTTGGTGATAGTCTACTATATGTTGTTCCAGAGGGCAAGTGAGAAGCAGCTCTGTTTTCATGTAATTTGGAGTGCTGTCCTTGTCATTTTCAATCTTAGAATCATATTACTTGCACGACTATTTGTCTAGTATATCTCACTCAGTCACAAGCAGTCTCTCACTGAGTCTTTTTAATGCTGCTTTGGAAAATGGCTGCAGACTTCTGAAATTTTTTCTTGGGACTTTTCTGCAGTGCAGTTTATATGGTCTACATAGTTAAGCCTGCTAGCCAGACTACACCCCCAGAATCTCTAACTGTAAGAATACAACCTACCATTCTACATGGTATTGTATCACATACGAACTTAAATTAATGTAGATTTGATTCTTCAGGAAAGTTTCAAATAGTAAATAGTTTTGGTTTAATGCACCATGTTAAATCTCTACCATGTCATCATCTTTTGGTTGGTTGATTGGTTTTGTAACACCTAAAAAATATTAAAGATAGTCTTAGCTCAAAGACCATAAAAAATCAAACTTGGGCCAGATTTAGCCTACCAGCAGTGATTTGTCAATTCCCTGATACTGATTAACCCAAGGAACACGGCATTTTTTGCATTTAATTACAAGGAAGTCCAGAACCAGCACGAATGAGTAAGTGCCTGAGGCCCTGGGATGATGTCTGAAGCACTGAGGCTGGCTGAGGAGAATGTTCAGAACAAGCTAGAACTTGCCTGAGAAACCCAAAGCATCCATCAAAAGGAAATCATTTCCAAAATGAAATCATGCTTGCCTGGCAAGCAGCAGAATTTCATTCCAAACAAATGTGCAGGAGGAACAGGGAAATCAGGACCATGGACAGCCAACTAGTGAAAGCAAATGAAGTCAAGTGGCAGAGGAGATGTGGAGAAAAGCTGAGAATGGAAGTTAAAGACTCGGCGTTAAAATAAGTCACACCTTGAGGCATTGTCTTTCAAGTCATTTCAGATCTATTGGGCACTTGTGCTATAGCCACCTCTTTATAATTATAAACCCTTACAAAAAAAATAAAGCTGTGTTGTAGAGAATAGAAAAGATAGATGAGGAAGGAAATCTGAGAGGGGGTGGGGGGAAGAGACAGACAAAGAGACAGAGAGAGAAATGGAAGATGGAAGGAAGGAAAGAAAAAGAAAGAAAGAAAGTAAGTAAGAAGAAGTAATAAAAGTAGAAAAATATACTGAATCAAACTGATGGGGCCACAGAGTCCACATACCTGACTATAGGATGTTTCTGGAAGATACTAACATTTGAATTGGTAGAGGATAGAAGATCACCCTCGCCAATATGATTAAATATGGTTCCACGTTGAGACCCCAGTCAGAACAAAACTGTGGGGGAGGGGTAAATTCTCTTTTTGCTTGACCTGGGCTTCTGTCTCCTTCTGCCCTTAAACATAACACGGCTGGTCCTCAGGCCATCACACTTGGACTGAATCTGATCACAGCTTTCCTGGTCCTCAGGACATCACACTTGGACTGGATCTGAGCACAGATTTACTGGTCCTTAGGTTGCACATGGTAGTTTGTGAGACTTTTTCAGAGCCACCAGCATGTGAGATAATCCTTTAGAATAGCATACCATCCCGTCTGTATTCTCACTCTCTCCCTCTGCCCCTCCCTCTCCCTCCCTCCCTCCCTCCCTGCCCTCCCCCCCCTCTCTCTGTCTCTGTCTCTGTCTCTGTCTCTGTCTCTGTCTCTCTCTCTCTCTCTCTCTCTCTCTCTCTCTCTCTCTCTCGTGTGTGTGTGTGTGTGTGTGTGTGTGTACAAATAAAATCTCTAATTGGCTCTCATTCTCTGGATAACATTGACTAATACAGAAATAAGAGAGGAAAATAAGAGTGAAATGGAAAAGTAAAAATATCCACAAAAGTATAAAAGCATAGCTTTAAGATGACAGCTGGCATTTGTGTTAAGCTTAAACACTCACTACCACATATATACTTTATTTTTATTTCCAGAAGAACCTGAAGACTTACTACATTATTGACATGATTATATAGCTGGACCCACCAAAGAAGTACAGAATATTCATCCTACCTAATCATAGCATCTTCTCCAATAAATTAATAAAAGGAAACAGATGGTTTTGCCATGTGAACATAGTATGATTTAACCTCACCATGGTGACTAACTAGACTGCCTCCCTTCACGTGTATGAAATTGTAGGACACATGACAGACATTCTAAACCATTGATGTGTAGTTGATGGAAGTATTTTGGTAAATGGACAATAGTAAATGCCTGTTATTAATGAGCACTAGAAATGAATGCACACAAACTTACTACACTTCTAGGGTACACAAATAAAAGTTACATGGACATTGAGAGAACAGTAATAATCCTTAACTAAACAAAGCCCAGCTTATTAGATTGAGTTACTTTAAATGAACATTTAAATGCTTTGTTGCATTAGTATAAAGCATTCATGGTATAGATAGATGGCAAAGGGTTTAAGTCCAGATTATCTGAAGAATTCTTGGAAGTCAATACTAAAAGGTTAGAACACGTTTAGTAGGTGAAAGTCTGAGTACACACTACAAGAGTGTATATGAGTGGTCAGCAAGCACAAACGAAGGTGCTCGGTGCCATTAGTCACTGGAGAAATGCATATGAAGCCCGCAGCGAGATTTAGTATGCATCCAGGGCAATCCTTCCAGTGTTGCCCAGAACGTAGAGAAATGTGGAACACTCCATTAGTGATGGAACTGTAAGGAAGAATAAGCACTTTGGAGAAGTTTGGCAGTTCCTGATAGAGACAAAGCAGTTGGGCATGCAGCCCAATTACACCCTTAGGCACTTCCCTGAGGCGGGAAAAATGAAAATATGTGTCCACAGAAAACAGTGAAATGCAAGAGAGGTTTTGACAATTATCTCAAAGTTCCTGAGAAAGTATTAAAAGCCATAACAGGTGAATAAATATTCAAGTTATGACAGTAAAGTTCTTCTCAGCAAGCAAAAGATTTTTGTAGTCAGCAGCATAGGAGAATGTCAAAAACACTATGCACTTTGATCAAAACTAGACATACAGAAGCACATGTTGACAGCCCCACTCTCACACAATTCTAGAATAAAGTTACAGGAAGAGAAAACAGTGCGGCGATCACCTCAGGGCTAGTGGTTCAGTGGGGCACAGGATGCCAGAGGGACTTTTGGAGCTATGGAAAAAGTTCTAGATCTTGAGTGTGGCGAGAGATTACACAAAGTACATTTTTTTCCTGAAATTCATCAAAGCATTCAGGCCATAAATTATTTTATTATATGTGAACTATACGCAAATAAGCTAATCAAAACTAATTAGTGCAGCCGGGTGTGGTGGCACATGCCTATAATCCCAGCACTTGTGGAGGCAAAGGCAGGTAGATCTCTGAATTTAACGCCAGCCTTGTCTATAACACAAGTCCAGGATAACCACAGCCAAGGCTACATAAAGAAACCCTGTCTTGGAATGATTAATAATAATAAAATATAATAATAATAATAATAATAATAATAATAATAATAATAATAATAACAATAATAATAATAATAAATAATGTGCTTCTCCACAGTGGAACCAAGGACCAAAAACTCTGAGACCACAGACCTCAGTAATCTTTCCTGTCCTGTGTTATTCTATGAGGTGTTTGAGTATAGCAACAATAAAGTCTAAAACCACAGGTAACACCTTAACGAGTGCTGAAGTCTAGAGAGTGCTTTCACGTCGCTGGCCCATAGGACTTCAGCTTTTCTGGCCCGGGAAGCCATGTTTCCATCAACTTGTACTCTCATCCAAACCTGCCAAGCACTACCGGTGAGTCTGGGGTTTACCCGATTACAACTAAGTAACTTGTCTTACACACATGAATCCAGGAGCTATGGCTCCGGTTAAGAAACAAATGTGCCCGTTGCTCAACACGGGCTCCCTCCCTCTCTCTGCTGCCTCTCCCCCAGTTCAGCAGAAGGCCCAGCACACACCGGCCCCGCCGTTGGTACAGATGTGACCATGAGCAACATCATCAGACCTTCTTACCCCCTGCTCTAGAAAGAGTTGCTACATCTTTCTAGGCCCTTTGATCTCAAGCTATTTCTTGAAAAGATAGTTCTGAGAAGGCAGTTGGTGCCTTTTCTCACAATCATGCAGAAGGCAAGACGCCGTTAGAGAACTGTCTCTTAAAACCAGACCCCTCTTCCTTCTCGATATTCCCTTGCTTGCATTTTTACCGTTGCCTTGGTCTCCAACCTTCCCTAAGCATCTAAAATACCAACTGGCTCCATATTAGGAGCTCGGGAATTACTTGTTAAACAAGACAACCTGTCAAAATCTTACAGGTCCCTCCATATCCAAAATGGCCCATCTTTAGGGGAATCAGACCCGATTCCGCAATTGGAATGTACTTATACCTTAGTATAAACCTTGTCCCAGATCTTTTGTGTATGCTTCCCTTGTGTGCACATTTCTCTGACTAGATTGAAAAGTGCCTGAAGGTGAGAACTAGGAGAGTGAACAGACGAGGGCTGGATGTATGGGGTGCAGGGCAGTCGCCCTCAAGCTCGCGCAGTCTTGCCCAGCCTTGCTGATCTAACTCTGTCCTCAGAATCCACGAAGGCAGCTTTCGTGTTTGTGCGAAGTAAATCATTTCACAAAGTACTTTAGAGCCATGTACTGAGAAGCTTGTAGTTTCGTCTTACCCTAGAGGCACATTCTACCCTTGTGTACCCTGCCTCGTGCCATAAAGCCTGACGTTTATAAGCCGCATGACGAGGCGTACTTGTCCCCAGCTTCTGGTTGGGTATGGTCATGGGGGACTTCAATTGGGAGTTGATGGGGGAACAAGGAAAATGAATTCAGGGGACTCATTATTTCCCTCCCTATGAGGTCACTAGCTTCTATTACCCTTTCTTCTTTTACTTGAAGAGCTACTTTCTTTGGATTCTAACAACTGTTCCTATCGCTCGTTCCCTTGTGCCTAAGTGAGTCATGACTCCCTACCACAACCATCTCTAGAATGTTTTTTCCATACCTCTTGATTTCCTCAACTTGTCCTTTTGGACGCTGCTTATGAAAACTCTTTTAATCACCTCATTTGAGTCTTCTTTCTGTTTTCTACTGAGACCTGTAAATAATATAATAATATTGGAACTCAACAAATATTTTTAATAAACATAAGAAAATAAAATATACCACTTAAAATTATATAGTGTGCTATTTTAAAAGGAAGTGACAGCTGCATAATGTTGTATTGATTTTAACAAAATGAATTTCATCTCAATGGATCATGGTACTGAAAATTGATGAAGTGGTGAGACTGTGTGGAAAGGGAACTTCTGGGAAGACTGATGGCATGTTACAGCTGATGCTGATAAAGAGCAGGGATGCTCTTATAATTAAATTTATGCCGTTGTTATAGCAAATCTATCTATCAAAACGAAAAGGCTCAGTTAGAAGATTACATAGGTGAGGCACACAGGGCCCTGGTGATGCAACCTTCATAGGAATTCATTAAGTGGCATATGTATTGCCAAAAAAAAAAAAAAAAAGTAAAAGATTACATAGATCCTTAAATATCTCCAGGAATTATTAGAGTATAAAGACAAAAAATAATCTGACATCTAAGGGATACCCAGTAAAAATAATTTTAATTATCCTAATGATTAGAATGTGAGTACAAATAGTCTTAATTCAAAGTGGTGTGAATGGGTCCTGGCTAGGCTTTAATTGAATCAAAGGAGGCTCTGGTTGATGTATCTGGGAACGGAAGAGGAATACATTGATTGATAGTCAATTTTAACACCAGTTTTATGCCTTGGTCACTACGAATAGAAAGACTAGTAATAAAAATGCCACTAAGTTCATAGCACCTTAATAAGCCCAGGGAATTTTAGATGATAAGTTTGATTTGATCCAAGATGTTTATGTTATATTAGAGTCTATCTTTTCTAATACTTATGTTAAACTATATTTGAATAAAGTGACACAAGACACTTTGAACCTCTTAAGTTTTAAGCACGGTTGTAAGATAATATGTAGATAACTGAATCTCTGCATCATTCTCTATGGAGCACCAACATAGTTAACACGAAAGACGAACAATCCAGATCTGACACCCCATTTCCAGGCAGCACAGTTTAAAATTCAACATTTACTGAGCATCAGCTGATTCATACTTTTTCCGTGTGCCATCTCACTCAATTTTTTTTTTTTTAACCATTTTTGTCGTTAATTGCTTTAGAACCCAGAGGGGTCAACAGTTTGCAGTAGATGTGAGCCCACATTCCTTTATGTGCAGTCTGGCGAAGTATCCTTAGTGATGTGGGGAATAAACAAGAAGTGAGACTTAAACCTGAGAGTAAAGGCTACGGCTCTGCATAAACAGCGCCTCCCCAGGGGTGACTCTGCTGCTTAGGAGCTGTGAGTGCACAAGCCTTGCACAGACTGGTGGGCCCTGTGACCCACCCACAGCAGACCTGGAGAAAGCCTGACAGCCACACTGCTTTCTTTTTCTCACAGCTGCCTGCCATGTCCCTAAAACACTTTAGCTCTGCCCTTTCCTACTTGATATTTAAAAAATAAAAAAATTATATATACATACATACATACATACCATACATTCATACATATATTAAATAGACCCCATCCTGGGACACAAAACAAATTTTACAAATTTAAAAAGATTTAAAGTGCTCCTTGTAACCTATCTGACTACAATGTCATAACTCTTAAAATTGGCAACAATAAAACATCTAATAGATACACACACTCATAGAGATTAAGCAACTCATTACCAAGAAGAAATCAAGAAAGAAACAAAATAAATTGCTAAAACTAAATGAAACACACACACACACACACACACACACACACACACACACACGCAAACAAACAAAACAAAACCTACAGGCCAATATATCTAATAAGCATACACTAAAACATAATCTGTACATAGGTATAAATATGTAGGTAGGTATAAACAGACATGTAGGTAGGTATAAACAGAATAAGGACATCAAAAAGATTCTAAAGCATGATGTCTTTATTCTGCATATACCTATCATTTGCACATATAAGTGTGGGGGAGTTGGATACAGAATCAATTTGTACAAATCAATAGCTTTCTTATACATCAACAACAAACATGCAGAGAAGGAGACCACGAACACACTGACACACTCTCATTCACGGTAGTCTCAAAAACAAACAAAACAAAACAAAATATCCAGGAATAATCTTAAGCAAGGAAATAAGGGACCTCTACAGCAAAAACTTCAAAAATCTGAAGACAGCAATAGAAAAAAAAAAGCACTAAAAATCAGAAAGAAGATTGAAACTCCTGGATTAGTAGAATTAACAGCATGAAAACAACCATTCTACCAAAAGCTGTGTAGAGATTCGGTGTAATCCTCCTCAAAATCCCCCTCTCGCTCCTCACAGAAATGGAAGAACCTATCGTAAAGCACGTATAGGACAATGCAGAGTCCAGGTGGCTGAAACAATTCTGAGCAAAACGAACAAAGCCGGACAGATCATCATTCCAGATCTTACATACACTACAGAGCCATGGTAATAAAAACAATATGGCACCGGCACAAAAGCAGACATGTAGACCAATGCAACAAAACCAAAAAACCCGAACGTGGCAATGTGTAACTTGAGCAACTTAATGAGAGCCCCCAAAAAACCATGTGCTGGAGAAAATAAAGCTTCTTCCACAAGCGGCGCTGGGAAACTGGGAATCCACGTGCCAAAGAATGAAGTTAGACCCTTATCTGTCATGTTGCACAAAAATAAATTCCAAATGGGTCAAAGACCTAAAAGTGAAACCTGGAATACTGAAGCTGCTAGGCGGCAGCACCCTATATGACACAAGTGTAAGAAAGGACTTTCCGGAATAGGACTCCATTTTCCAGAATTAAGGCCAAGAATTGACAAGTTGAGCTTCATAAAATTTAAAAAAAAAAATCTCCCAGGCAGTTAAAGAAATAATCACCTAGATAAAGAAAACACCCACAAGACAGCAAAAAATCTTTGCCAGTCGTATACCTGACAGAGGATTAATATCCAGAATATAAAAAGAACTCAAAAACTCTAATCAAAAGAACAACCAAGACCCAGCTATAGCATTCTTTGTCATATAAACAAAAGATGCTCAACTTTGTTCACAGTGGCTTTATTCATAGTATCCAGACGCTGGAAACGACCTAGGCTTTCCTCAGCTAAAGAATGGATTTTTAAAATGTGTTACATTTACACAATGAAGCAAGTATTACTCAGTTGTTTTTAAAAAAAATGATGCTAGGAAATGTACAGGCAAATAGATGAAACTAGAAAAAAAATCATCCTGAGTGGGGCAACTCAGACCCAGAAAGACAAACATGATGATATGTACTCACTTTTAAGCGGATATTAGCCGTTCAGTGAAGGATAATCACACTGCAATCCGCAGACCCACAGAGGCGAAGTAACAAGAAGGGCTCTGTGGGTGGCACATGGATCTCCCTGGAAGGGGGAAAGAGAACGGATTTCTCCGGTGAGCTGAGGACGGGCGAGGATGGGAGCAAGAGGGATCACATCAAGGAGCCAGGGATGGAGGAAGAGTGAGTACTGGGAAAGATGGCTGGAATTGGGAGGCATTCCTTTATATGAATATTCTGTTATAGATTGGTGCCTACCTAGCCCAATCATCATCAGAGAGGCTTGCTCTGGCAGTTGACAGGAGCATATACAAAGATGCACAGCCAAACATAAGGCCATTTCAGGGAACCGTACAGAAGAGGAGGAGGAAGCATCGTAGAAGCCAGAGGGGTCCAGGAGAACCAGGGCCCGCAGAATCAGCTAAGTGGGGCTCATAGGGACTCACAGAGATGCAGTGGCATCAGCAGAGGATACAGGGCTGCATGCCAGGTCCTCTGTGTGTATGGTATGGTGTTTAGCTTGGAGTTTTCGTGGTACTCCTAGTTGTCTGACTCTTTCACCTGCTTTTGGGATCCCAGCCTTGAAATGAGGGTTTGTGCCTTGTCTTATTGCAACTTGTTATGCCCTGTTCAGTTGATATTCCTGGGAGGCCTGCTGTTTTCTGAAGAGAAACAGACGCAGTGGATCGGGGCGGGGGTGGGGGGGTGGGGGGAGGGAGGTGTGTCAGGGGCGTGGCTGGGAGGGATGGAGGGAAGGGAAACTGACTTTGGCATGTATTGTATGAGAGAAGAATAAATAAAAAGAAAAAGGAAACAATGATAAGAATAACCTGTTTGAAAAAAGAGGCCTGGCGCCTGAATTAAGAATGCTCAAAAACATGGCTAAGAAATGTCTTTAAAATATTGTTTATTATTCTTATAATTAGGGACGTGAAAATCCAAACAACTTTGAAAATTTATCTTATGCCTGTCAGATGGCGAAGATCAATGGAACAACTTATAAGTGCAGGAGGAGATGCTGGGGACAGAGAGCTCTCGTTCGCTATTGACAGGACTTCTGACTGATACAGCCGCTATGGAAACCAGTGTGGCCAATTCCCAGAAAGCTAAAAGTAAATCTATTACAGGACCCAGCCACCTCACTTCTTCCCATGTGCCCAAATGGTTTGACATCCTACTCCACAGGTGCTTGCTCAGCCATGTTCAGTGCTGCTCTATTAACAATAGATTTTTAAAAAATGAGAACAACCCATCCTACAGCCAACTACTGGGTAATAAAAATGTGGTGCATACACGTTGTTAAAAAACGATTCATGGTCCCAAGTGTGAACCGGCAAGCATCCAATGGAGTGAAACAACTGACAGTCTCACACAGCTATGATGCCTATGAACCATATCAACAACCATCACAGCATGGTAACTCGAAGAGCGCAGTTGTGTCATACATACCTTGGTGGTAACCAATGGCTCTCTAATTTGACTTAAGATCTGCTGAGAGAGAGAGAGAGAGAGAGAGAGAGAGAGAGAGAGATGCCGCGCCTCGCTCGACCAGCAAGAAAGACGCGACCACCAGTTCTTCTCTCAAGCAGTTTATTCAGGCTTTGTTTCTTCTTTCTCGGAAAATCCCCCGAGCCACTCCCGTCACGCTCATTTATACCACCCAAACAGCCAATCACACTAAGCCATGTCTCACACGCTGATAGGCTCATAGAGGCAGAGCTAATGCAAGCAGCGGGCCTTTTCCAAATAAGGGGTTGTTTGTCTAAATGGAGGCGGCTCTGGCTGCATGCCAGGCGCCATCTTGGGGCAAGGTCCACAAAGGGCCCTGTGGCTCTCCACAGTTCCTCCTTTTTGTTTTATTAGCACTGACGCAACAGGTGAGAGTAGAGGTCTGATCTCCAGGAGGACACTGATGTATAACAGCCCACAATCTAAGCCCTCCACCAGATTGAGTGCTGAACCCGTCCTGTTGAATGGACATTGATGTACAACAGTACTCAGCCAAAGCCCTTCACTTGGCTCAGCACTGGACCTGTCCGGTACCTTTTTTCTGGAGGTGGGGTCTGGGGTACCAACCCACATGCAATCAGACTTGCTCCCCAGGAGGCCATTAACTGCAAACAATGTACCTCCTGTGCAGTGCTTTGCCTTGCACCCTGAGCATGATGAGGTGATCAATTCTTCAGGACTGACAACCACACTTGTGGAGATTGCCCCGCCTCAACTGCTGCAAACGCCTGAGCCATCATAACTTGAGTACGCATCTGAGACGCATGCAAGCGACAAATACACCAAAAGCATACCACACATACTGCAAGCATCAAAAACCCCAGGGCTCCTATTCCCGCCCATTCTTTCAGGTGGTTCATAGCTACCGACATCCAGGAGGAGAAGCCCAATGCCATGGGAGGATCCACTCGCATTGAATTCACAGTGACAATGGCGAGGCGCAGATCTCTTAGGGTATGTTCAACCTCTGCGGACCAGTTCCCTTGGAGATAAGCTGAAAGACTCTTAGATAAATTAGCAGCTCGTGTAAAATTGTTATATGGCACAGATGTAATGCATAACCCTGACATTTCCATTCGCATCCGAGCTGAACCACCTGTAACAGGATATCTACTTGTTCTTGTACCAGATCAACGCGTTGATTTAAAATCATGATGCCACCTTTCAAGTGTGCATTTATGTTGGTCTGAACCTCTAAGGCGGTGGCCACGTTCGCTGACAAGTTATTCAAAGTGGCCGCTGTTTGGATGGTATCGGGAGGTTAGTTGACCTGATACAGCAAACCAGGGGGCTACGGTATCACATTCTGACAAAAAGGTTTCCAAGGTTTTACTCTTTAACTTGATTCCCTTTGATTTTAACAGCTCTTGAAGAGCGGCGAAAACCGGATGAGACTGTGACGCACCCATATTTTCACTTTCTTGCGTATTGGCTTCCTTCCGGAGACTTAAGAATTAGCTCCCTTCCGGAGACCTAAGAATTAGCTCCCTTCCGGAGATGTAAGAATTAGCTCCCTTCCGGAGACTTAAGAATTAGCTCCCTTCCGGAGACCTAAGGATAGCCTCCCTCCCGAGGACTTTCCCCTTCCCCAGGGGTCATAAGCTCCACTTACCAGGAACTTACCCGCCGGCAATCCCTGACCACTTGGAGTTCTGAACTTAACGGTGGGGGAGTCGGTTCCCCATATGGGCCACCACTTGCCGCGCCTCGCTCGACCAGCAAGAAAGATGCGACCACCAGTTCTTCTCTCAAGCGGTTTATTCAGGCCTTCTTTCTTGGAAAATCCCCCGAGCCACTCCTGTCACGCTCATTTATACCACCCAAACAGCCAATCACACTAAGCCACGTCTCACACGCTGATAGGCTCGTAGAGGCGGAGCTAATGCAAGCAGCGGGCCTTTTCCAAATAAGGGGTTGTTTGTCTAAATGGAGGCGGCTCTGGCTGCATGCCAGGCGCCATCTTGGGGTGAGGTCCATAAAGGGCTCTTTGGCTTTCCACAGAGAGAAAGAGAGAGAGAGAGAGAGAGAGAGAGAGAGAGAGAGAGAGAGAGAGAGAGAGAGAGATGTGATTATCAGAGGCAGAGGAGAATGTCCAGTCTCTAATGGACTCACCCAGCATAATGTCTAACAGCAATCTACAAACATTTGAACTTCTAGTCACAGATAAGTGGAGCCTTCACCCCTCATCAAAGAAAGCTCTCCTTGAAACGCATGGAGAACACTACAGAAAACCACAACCGATCAAATCGCACAGTTGTGGAGCCAGTCCCCAAACACCCCTGCAGCTAAGGCTCGGGAACACTTGGGAAGAGGGGGCAGGCCACAAAATAATAAGAGCCAGCAGATCAGGGAGTTTGCTGTGAGACTGTGTCTCCTAGTAACATCAGAAGTTGCACCTATAAAGTCTCACCAACATGGCTGCTCAAATGTGAATGATATGACACCAGTAAACATGCATAACCGAGTGGAGAAAAGCCCACGAGGCCTCGGCCCTGCACAAAGCACTATATGCAGCCGAGGAAAGCGAGCAGCAGGCCAAGCCGTCCTTCTTAGAAAAAGGTATGCCACCAATTTGTTGTCCAGTGCCAAATGGTCAGCTCTGAAAAAAAAAAAAATATATATATATATATATACATACACATATACACACAGGTAGCATTAGATGTACTGAACAGATTATATTTAGGAATATGTATGTATACGCATACACATATATGCCTGCAATAACCATTAATTTAAAAAAAGAGATCACGAATTTGAAGGAGCACAGAGGAGGGACATATGGGAGGGTTGGAGGGAGGAAAAGGAAGGGACAAATTCTGTAATTATATTATGGTGCCAGAAAGAAAAATACAAAACCTAAGATGTATGAGAATTTGAAACAAGCAGTGGGTAGAGAGAACAGGAATAGAAGAGCCGCTGTCTACAGAATGGCTGATGTTAAGAATGCCCATCACGTTTCAGAGGTGTGCGACTTGACTGAATAGACCCAGAGTAAAGGGCGTGCTGGTTAGTGAGGGAGCTGTGGCAGCCTGAGCTAACTGTATGATGAAAACGTCCTTCATTTGTGTGATGTCTTGGTTTGGCTTTTTGCCCTAAACCTCCAGGCTCCTCGCACTAGCCAAGGAACTGAACGTTTTTATTGGCTTCCCTTCCCCAATCTACCTTACCTCTAGGGCTCATTAGGCACCTGGCAGAAACCCATTGTATGAAAGCCCAGAGCTCAGCTCATATTTTTCCCTTTACTTACTCCACTTTATAACCTTCAGCAGAAACAGTCTCTACTCAGATCTAGCCAATGGACAGGACATTCTCCACAGTTGAGTGGAGAGTGGGGACTGACTTTCACACAAACTCTGGTGCCCCATATTTGACCATGTCCCTTGGATGGGGAGGCCTGGCGGCACTCAGAGGAAGGATAGCAGGCTACCAAGAAGAGACTTGATACCCTATGAGCATATACAGGGGGAGGAGGGCCCCCTCAGTCACAGTCATAGGGGAGGGGAGTAGGGGGAAAGTGGGAGGGAGGGAGGAATGGGAGGATACAAGGGATGGGATAACAATTGAGATGTAATATGAATAAATTAATAAAATATATATTAAAAAAGAAACAGTCTCAAATAGCTCCTATTCTTTCACTTAATCTCTAAGAAGCCAATTGAACAGAGAACACAAGGATGGATTCATAGCCTTTGCAAATAAACCTACCAAAAGGCAGGCCAGGTCTATGTTTATTTCATCATTCATCCCAAACTATTGTGGCTAATGCCTTCTCATGTTTTGGCCCTGTGCCAGGTGCCAGGGGCTTGGAGAAAGGGGTGATACTTCCCTAAATCAGTGGACAGGACATTGTGATTAGGTACCTTGAACGTAGGAATGCCACTGTGGAGCAAAGCAAACGTGGGGATTCCATAGCTTTGGCATTTAAAATGTGCTGCTTCATAGCTTGGTGGCAGAATTCCTTGTGAGCAAATGTGTTCCGAGTTTGTCTGGGCTCAAGGCACAGTGCTGCCCGTGGGCCTTTGACTTTTATTTCTGCACAAACTGGAGGTTCTCTTGTTTTGAAGCGGGCTTAAAGCCATATTAACAACAGTCCTTTATAGCAGAGAAATGTTCCTTTTACCTGAGCAGACTCCAAGTCCCTATGGTGAGCTCATTGTGTGTGTGTGTATGTGTGTGTTGGCACTTTTATTTTTTACTACTTATGAGGCAAGGGGCAACAAGTTAAAAGGAGAGAAAGAAGGAGAGAGAGAGAGAGAGAGAGAGAGAGAGAGAGAGAGAGAGAGAGAGAGAGAGAGAGCATAAATAAACAAAATAATGTGCTCCAATTTGCATTATAAACCAGAGGAAATGTTTTTTAAGAAATGTACAAGTTTGCCCTTGAGCTAAACTTGTAAGAGTCCTGTAAGTAGTGACTCCTGAACATAGAGATTTTATTCGTAGTTTCTCCTTTTATTAGACTTTCAAAGGGAATAGCTAACCCGTTGAGACCAGGATGTTCTATTTCCAAAGCCTTGGCTAATGCCTTCCTGGAGGGAGGAGCTCTTTTCAAGTCAGTACAGGCAGAAGGAGGGAGCAGCGGCTTTCCTCTGGGAATCTTCATGGCACTGTGGGGCTGGCAAGCTTAGCACACAGAGCGTCTCAGCCTCTGTGACAGAAGGTCACCAAGCACATAATCCATCATGGTGATTTGACAGAATACCCTTAGCCTTGCTGAGAGAAGATACCGGGTCATTAAGTGCTTTCAGCACAGATGAGGAGGAACCTGATTATATATGAGTCAAATTACTTTTCTCTTGGTCATGAGGGATATTAGTGTGGAAAGGGATCAACTAGAGGCTGCAGCAGAAATGTTCTGCCTGGGCACCTTGAAAGAGAAAGGCAGTACCACCTACTTGCTACCTAGAGAGATGAGAAGAGCTTGGGGTGAGCTGCATAGTCGTCAAACTTGATGCCATCTTTGGACTTATAGTAAGCCTTTATTGGGTAGCCATCCCAAAGTACTTTTTGGAAAGTACTTTGCATAGTATTAAGGGAAACATATTTTTGATCATTGGCCTACTGTTTGCATAACTTTTGGGATGAGATAAAACAAAATTGGGGTCTTTAGCTACTGAAGAGAAACCGTTGCATGCTTCCAATTTCTATAGGCTCCATTTCACCTGCCCCCCCCCCCAACATAAAACACACTCAACATTCCTGTGGACTTAAATGAAAATGTAAATTACCATTGCTTAATCACATCACATGACAGATATGACAATAAAACAATTGAATTAAAAAGCATCTTTATTTGTTGAACAAACTAATAAAGGCAAAGACTAATCCTTTAACATAGGGAGTTATGACTCAGTTGTGAGCACTCAGCATAAAATAAATCCTCAGAAAAGAAAAAGGACTATTGTCAGTGCTGTTGCCACTGTCAGCTGCTATTGTCACAATATTTTAAAAGTACATAATTAAAAAAAAAGACATGTAGCACAATAAAAGCTTAACTTGAGAATCTAAAATGTAGTTGGAGAGAAAAAGAAAAAATCGGGCTTCCATGATTTCATTTAATTCTGCTAACTCAATGTTTTCCTATAATTAAAAGGCCAATAGCACTTTCACATTTTCAGGAAAAGGAAGATAAATTAGAAAACTGCAGCAAAATAAATAACATTCAAGTTGGCGACTATCACACAATACAGTGGCTTCCAATTAATTTGGTCATAGTTTAATTAAAAAAATGTAAGTTCTATTTGTCCAGATCCCAGGGAAGCTACTGATTTGCATTTGTGTTTTAGGGGAGCAAATATTGTTGCTCACGTCTAGCAGTGATTACCAAGTAATTCAATAACGATTTCTTGGGACTATGCTAAGCCTCAATCGATCACAAAATTTATCACCTCACAGTAGAATGACCCCTACTTGAATCTCTGTAGGTTTCTTTGACTTGTTTATTCACAGGGCATCCTTATTCCAGGAGGCTCAGTGCTAATATCAAAAGGTCAGAACCTACTTTACTATATATCACAGGCCAAGTGAGCAGAAGAAGCAGCACATTGCATTTGCCCTAAGAAGTCTAAAATGCAGTTTAGGAAAGCTTTTATTTTTATATGTATGCCTGCAAATAATATATATATATATGCACCACATGTGTTCCTGGTGCACTCAAATGCTAGATGCTGGGGAACTAACGTTATAAGTGAGCCACCATATGGATATCGGGGAACTGAACCTTGGATCTCTGTAAGAGCAGCCAGTGCCCCTAACCACTGAGCCACCTCTCCAGGCCTCCCTGTTCATGTCTTATCTCTCACAGGGCCTTTAACCCTCTAGTCTACACTTCCACCCTCAAATCTCCTTAGCCACTCCAATCTGACCGATCCTCAAACACAAAAACCAACAAAAAGTCTTGATTGTGCTGTTCTCCTCAGGAGCACCAGATGCAATTCCACGGAACCCCATACAATGCGGTCACAACTGTGTAAATACCGTATCAAGCCTTACCTAGAATATTCATAATGAGCTTGGGTTAAGCAGTGGTCCCCATCTTAATCACCACCCTCCTCTGTGTGGGTATATTCTACGTGGACTTCAAGCTTTAATGTACACGACACTTGCCAGACCTCCCTGTCCCTGAGCTTCCCCCTGCCCACCCCTCACCCCCGACCCCCACTTCTCTTCATGGGACTTTCTGTTTTGGCAAAGACTTCATTGAGAAATCCTTATTCCAAGTCCGGGCACCAGCTCTTTCTATGCAGAGGCCTGGATTTGTAGCCTTGGTGCCGTTACTCCACCCCCCGGTTCCTCTATATAACAGCATCAACAAACATAAGGCGTGATGGATGCTGATAAAAGTGGTAAGAAACTCATGGTTTACATCTCAAAACGTTCCCAGTCTGTTGACATGTGCAGTTGGACATTTAGTTGTATTCATAGCTAGCTTCTTCCAGATGCACGGCATCTTCTGTGAGTGTGGTGGAGCATGTCTGCTGTTCTCTGTCATTCTAAATGCTCAGCACAGAGCCGGCCACCGTGGAGAGGGTTGTGTACGTGTTTCCTGGTTTAATTTAATTTGACACCACAGACACAAATATCTACAAAATCAAATATAAATATCCGTGAGACTACTGAGGGCTGTGAGTTAATTACTATTCTTTAACAATATTAGTGCACTGTTCTTATACTGACGCTTCATTTCTCAGTCTAACAGGCTATTTATTTAATTAATAGCTACTTCCCTATTAGGATCCATTAGTATCGCAAGTCGTTTTTTCGCTAGCCTTGCCAAAAACAAATAAGGAGTATGCGTGTTCAGCGTATGCTTCTTGATTGCCTTACATTAACATTTCTTTGAAAATTATGAGGCTCTAATTGAGGTCACAAGTTAAAAATACAGATGTACACATTTACATATAAAATATAATTTATGAACTTGATGTTCTATTTGTTTTAAAGCAAATAAAGGAATAGTAAATCAGCCTGATTCTATAGGACTTGGACTTCGTCTTTCACAGGCCGGTAAACAAGGAAACACATAAGATGCACCTGTGCTGATGAGCCCAGCTGTAATTCCAGCAGCGTTTGCGCTTTGGTCCTGGGCTGGCTTCGTGCTTTGGTCCTGGGCTGGCTGTTTCTTTGAGTTCTGTGTGGCTATTGCTTCTGGCACATCAAAAGAAGGTTTTGTAGGATGTGCTCTTTTTTTAGCCGTAACAAAATTCTGTGTCGCCATCATCTTTGCTTCTATTCCCCACATAGAGTTTATTCTCTGTTCAGATAAGAGCCTACTTCACGTAAGAGGGGATGGAAGGATGCCGCTGTGATCAAATCACATCTTACTCTTGCAGAGGCCCCAGGTCTGAGCTCCAGAGAATCAAGTGCTCCAGGCCTCGCGGGACACCTGTATTCACATGTGCACTCGTGCACACACATGTGCTCACCTCATGCATATACACACTTTAAAAATAACACGATTTTTTTTAAAAGACCCAGAATCTACGAAGAAAAAGGAAGTTAAATAGCAGAAGGTTAGGTAAATGATGCTCGTGCCTACGTCACAAGCCAATAGAGCCAGCTGCTGCCTGGGTTCCAAGGAGACTTTTAAAAGGACAAGTGGGGTAGAAAGGAGAATCTAGTAGCATTTGCTCCACCTTTTAGATTTTATTTGCTAAAAGACTTGACTTTGTCTTAAAGAAAACAAAATACACAAATATGAATGAAAACAGACTGTGGCCTTTAAAAAAAATTGCAGGACTTAAACCCAGTTCTCTCTCTACCTGCACTTCATTGAGGAGCAGACCGTTTAATGAAATTATTGAATTATTAAAGAAGCTCTTCTCGCCAAGCCATTCATCACTGTTTAGAGGTTTATATTTCATAAGCAAAATAAATAGTCTCATAGGGATGTCGCTACTCCTCTGCAGGAAGGTGTCGCCTGTCAACACTGAGACCTAGGCATCTTGTTATGGAAGTCTCATAAACAGAGACCTAAAAAAAAAAGATAAATCTTTTTAATACCTTTCAGCTACATGGCATACATAGTTAATGGAACTTGCTGTGATATTCTCAGTGATCAAAGCAAGGAAGTTTGCCTAGTAGTGCCTTTATCATCTGGGCCAGCCGAACACAGCAAATGTCCAATGAAGAAAGATGTCCACAAGGCATGGAGGGCATGCTCTCCCAGACCTGCACAGCTGTGTGTGGTTATGTGCATCATTGATTATTATAGAGTCAAGACTGTAAGCAAAAGCTAAGAGCACATAGGTGGATGACACAGTACCAGGAGTTTCTCACACTCCAGTGTGACAATCACCACACAGCTAATTCATCACAAGCAGTTTCAGCAGGGAGAATTTTTTTTCGAGGTGGGGAGGGGTCACAGAAGTCATAGGGAAGGTGAAAGCTAACTTTGATGACATAACTTCTCTAAATGGCATATATACTCACCATAGAGAATTTTGTCAAGGGCCGCTTGTCAAACCGTTGAAATTCTTCCATTGTGTCCTTCAAGGTAAAGTGTCATACAGATGTTTCCAAACAGTGGGTAATGAAAAAGGCTGGTATGGCCCATCCTCCTGATGTTTTCTATCTTTTCAACCAAGAGTGGTTCAATGGGATTCTTGGGAAAGCATTTTGCCCCACTGAGAATTTGTGGAAATCGTTAGAAAACTGCAGATTTGGATGGGTTTTTAGCAGATAGACTAAAATCTCTTCTTGGGAAATACAAGTAAACAGAGAGAGCCAGTGGCCACCCTTTGACTAGGTTAATAACTGAAGCTTTCACAGAAAAAGGCACATGATCTTCTCAAAACACTAAGACATGGTCCCTTGTGCTAGCGTTTGCTAACTATATGTTACTAATTTTTTATAAATGTCTGCTAGTGTATAGAGCACTAATGCAGGCACAATCACATAAAAACAAGGAAGCAAAGAAAAGGCAGCCCTCGTGGAAACGACAAGCACGTTCACTAACAAAAACAAAACATCTGATACTGACAAATGCTGTAAATAAAATGGCAGGCTGATGAGACCCTGATATTTTGAGAATTTAATGGAAGCAATAAGTTTCTTTGAGAACAAAGTCTATGTCCTGTTTATCCTAAGACTCCCGGGGCTCCGTGTTGGACTTGGTACTTTGTAGATGTATATGAAATGATAGAATTAATTCTAATGATTTTTTTGTAAAAAAAAAAAAATCAATTAAAGCAGTGTCTTTGGGTAAATGATTGGAAATTGACTGGCAAACTTAAATCCTTTGTGGTCGAATTCTAGTGCAAATGGCCTGCTGAGCTCTCAGGCTGCTTTCTGCCAAGACCGACACACCCACCCTTCTGATCTGAACACTGCCAAAAAGCATCCTCGCTGCCGCCGCAGTCTCTGATGCTGCTCACTAAGATAGGGCACCGGCTGCACACTGACTCAGATGCACAACTGTTTTGTTACTGCCAGATTTGAGGAAGAATCCTGGTGAAATCTAACTTCTTAAGGACATCAGATGCTGGGTTTTCCAGCTAGCCATCCTGGGCATTGAGCTGTAAGATTGTCTATTCATCTCTTCATGGACCAGCAGTCTACTGCTAAATCTCACAGACATAAAAACGTTGACTAAAGGACTACTGTTCCCTAGAAAAACAGAGATTCTTGAAACTTTGGTATTAAATGACATTTTCTTGAAAATAAACTAAATGCAGGGAGGGGAGAACGTTCCACACACCCTAGTGTATGATCAATTTCCAGTAAAAAAGAAAGTCAACATTTTGGAAAATTACCACCTACCATCTTGAAATTAGCAGATTTTCATTGTTTAAAATTCTTTTAAAAAATTCTCTTTATGTGATCAGTATTGTTATTTAAAAATATTATTTTTTATGAGCAACATCTGTGTATGTTTTTACAAAATCATTTATGTCAAGACTGGTTCAAAGTGCAATACGGACAATGACCCTTACAGCAAGAGTTCATTGGGGGAGGTTTGTTGTAGTTACAAAGAAAAGTATCTTGAATTATCTAAGACCACCAAAATACACTTCTCTTTGAATTGCACATTTGTGTGGGGCCTCGTATTCTTCAGGTACTTTAAGTGGAACAGTGTGTGATAACACTCTGATTGAGACACAGGTAGGAGACCCTAACTGATCCCTAATAATTGAACAATAGTTGACAAAAATACAATGCAAAACCACTATTCTCAATATAATTTTTTTGGCTTTGGAAACCATAGTTACTATAACAACTATGACATCTGCTGGCTTAATGTTAATGGAAAATTAATTAACATATGTTTTAAAATAAATTATTTTGTATCTTAAATACTTCTAATGTCACAAATAT
This sequence comes from Acomys minous, assembly GCF_964271855.1. Taxonomy (NCBI): domain Eukaryota; kingdom Metazoa; phylum Chordata; class Mammalia; order Rodentia; family Muridae; genus Acomys; species Acomys minous. The sequence continues at coordinate 140,633,111 of NC_140483.1, forward strand.
TTATTCATGCAAGCATCATAAATCTTTTTAGAGTTGTTAGTAAATTTTAAGGGCATAAATAGTTAACTACTTAGTTTCTACTCCCCAACTCCTAAAATGTATTGATACCTGTTGGCCCAGACCATGGGTTATACGCAGTGTGATATGGCTTGGGTAGGAGTTCATGTAAACACTTTACATTTTAAAAAATATGTATTTGTGGAGATTCGATAATCTTAAATATAGCTTATAGAACTGATAATCGTTTTTCACTTTCCACAGTTATTCAGTTTCTCCACATATTTATTTATGCTGAAAAGTTAATTTAATGGAAACATGTAGATACTCTAAAGATGGTGGTACCTTCAGAAGCAAGTACTACATTTGCTTATTTTTCCAACTTTGGCCCCTTCACCCAAAAGTCCTACGTATTATCCGGGAGATGAAGGGTTAACTCTTCTCCCTACACACTTTCTACTTCCCAGTTTGCAGTAACAGCTTGAAGGTCTGTTTCATTCTGAGTTTTTGGACTCTCTGTGCTAATAGAGTGTGGAGACATACAGGACATTGCTCATCTTTTACTGTAATTTCACCTTCTGGCATAAACTGCTTCAAGCTCTGGGCTGTGTTTAAGCTGGAAAATACCTCCCAAACTCCTACTGGGTTTCACTGATGAGTTCTTCATCCCCTTTGCAGCTCAGTGCAGAGTGGCGGTGGACCCGGTGTCCAAACACAAGGCATCAAGGAAAGAGCCGAAGCCTGTGTCTCAGGAGCCGGCTGACTCAGACACAGACTCGGGTTTGCACGGAGGGGCTAGAAAAGCCTCTCAGTGTCTTCAGGACTCACTTTCCTTATCCACAAAGCAAAGAGCTGAGCTAAAGAACCTTGTGGTTTCAACAGTTTGACTCCAGAAGCTTCTCAGACGCCCATCTCTACAGCCCCTCTGAAGGGAAGAAAACATGCAACCTCCCCCTTGAGACAACAGCAGGCCTCTGTCTCCACTTGAATTGGGCTGTTTCCTATGATCTGTCCCTTTGCAGTGTCACTTAAACTCAATATAATTTTTAAAAGCCAGGCAGACGCATCGGATAGGTGATAAGGCACGGTTGCCTGAGCTCCAGGATTAATGAGTTCTAGTTTGGGCCCTGCTCCTGTCTCAGGACCACATCGTGTACCCTTTTGAAAACCTAGCGTTTCCGGCCAACATCGTTAGTCTATCTCCCAAGATTTGTTGTGAGAAATAATTTACAAAAATAGCAGTGTAAAAGAGTTTGCAGAATGAAGTGCTACACCTGCCGCGTTTCCTAGCCCTGTACAGCTAATAAAGCTGCTGTTGGCTGGAAAGTCCTTAAGAATATAACTGCTTAATCAATATGACACCAGCAGCCTGACAAATTAGCATGCAGCCACAGGCCAGAGACCTGAAAGAAATTAAATTAGTGCTTAACAGAAATTGGACTGTGAGCAAGATGGTTTCTGGAAATTTAAAACCCAATTCACAAAACTAGAACAGAGTGTGTCTTCAGGGCCAGGTGCCCATGTAGCCAAGCTTTACTCTGACAGACGCACCCCTAAATCACGAGTCAGTGCTGGAAAGCTAACAGGAGTGTGCTGGGAGCTCAGGAAAGTTTTATATCTATCTGCGAGACTAACCTGCAAGATATGCTTCACCGTGGATTTGAAAACATACTTTTCAAATAAAAAGGCATTGCTGTTACTAATTCTAAGTATTTTTACTGTGTCATTTTTTTAAATGGGCCCTTTAAGAAATAAGTAGGAAAAGCTGCACATTCTGATGGTTGGGCCTCTTCTCTCTAGTCCTGTACAAGGCATTACAGAGGTGGGGAAAGAACACGTGGCTGCAGCCTCCATGGAGGTCAGGAAGACAGCTGGAGCCATCAAGTTCTGCTGGGCCTGCTCTGAGACTCCTGGCAGCCGATGATCTGAAGGCTGGTGTGTCTGTTCTGCCTCCCCCCTTTCATTGCTTCCTTTTCCCCTCCATCCCCACAGATGTCTTTGGGATACTTAGGATGCAGTGGTTGAAGGGAGTACTTGAGTCTAGCATATCTAATAGGCTGAATAAATGAATAAGAGGTTTGTTGTTTGTTTGTTTTTTATCACCCCTTCCTTATCTGCTAAGCATCTTGAAGACTTAGTAACAGTCTGACCTCCTGGGGATAGCCAAAGTTTTCCTTGATTTCTCCAGTGTTCTTCACTGGATCCAAGGGTTTAGTCATGGGCAGACTCCCTTACCTCACTTCCCGTCTGTCACTCCGTCCGTCTTGCCCCTCGGAGGCAACAGGAAATGGCAGCTTTGTTGAGACCCATCCAAAGGAAAGGGAAATGCTTTACAAAATCAGCAGCCTAGGCATTTCTTATTCCACAGATATGTCAGTAAGAAATTATTGGCTACAGAGGTTTTCAAATACTGTTCTAGATGCCCACTTCTGGGTGTGCTTTTTGGAACACTTCTTATGGACAGGTAAACGTGACTCCGGAAGAAACTCCAAAGTGTCTTATCTGAAGTTCTGGGCATCAAGAACATGAGCTTAATGACACTGAAAGAATGGGCCTCGCCTTCCCTATTATTCTACTGCAGGGGCCAGTAAAACAAAATCGCTTCCATTTCCAAGGCTATGACACAAAAGAACCTCGTAAGGAAAGAGAGGACAAGTGGGGGGAGAGGCAGGAAAGGAAGCAGGTGGAGGGGGTAGGGGAGAGGGAGGGACAGAGGGAAGGAAGGAGGAGGGAAGGAGGAGGGAGGGAGGGAGGGAGGGGGAAAAGGTCGAGGGCAGTTCTACCAGGGCCAAGTATGTCCACCAAGCTCTCTATGGAAATGTTCATTCCTTTATGGATGTTAGACAATGATTGGATTAACAGATGTCACTCTGACATTGCTGGCATCTAAAAATATATCATAGGCTGCAACACATACCAGAGATGAAGCGTCCATTGTTCCAAATGCTTTTCCCTTCCTGTTCTGAAGTTCATAAACAGCAAATGAGAATTTAATTCCTTGATAAATGAGAATTAAATTAAATCACATAGGATTGGTGTGCAGTCTTCTAGAATGCATCTGATGAACCAAATATGCGATTTGAACTTGCCAGAATTAGAGAAAGCAGCATACTTTCCTAGGGTACCTTTTGAAAGGCGTACCTCAGGCACCATTGGCTGGAGGGGAAGGGAAGTAACAGGCCTCCAGGAGATGCTTGCCTTTATCGACTGCTTTTCTTCTAGCCTAAGAACAAGCCTAAACCAAGTAACAAGCCTCCAGAGCAGGAAAACGAAATGTCTACTCCTACTGTTGTTTTCATATGGAACAGGAACATGAGAAAAACCTTTTACTCGACAGCTACATCTAATTCAACATGCAGCTCCCCCAAAGAGCAGCACACAGGATGTGACAAGGGGCCATCAAACATGCCTACCAACAGGGTGCGAGGCGTCTGGTAGCATTTCACCACCTAGAAATCTGGGAATCAAATTAACAGATTCGATTCCGCCAAAGTTATCAAATTATTTGTCAAAAGGCTTTTCAAAGCAGGCTGCTTCCCGACATCTGCTCTGCCCATCCAGTGTAGATGCGGGATGACTGTCTATTTGATGTGTTGAGGCGGTACATGGCCAGGTGCTTGGCTGACTAGACGCTGCTCCTACAGTCATAAAAGACTATAGCTACTGAATTGGTCAACAGGAAACCTTAATGAACTTAGGCACAACTGAGTCTAGATAGGGGTGATTTAAATATTGTGTTTGACTGTAAAATACATAGTTTATGATGCTATGTAAAATACATAACATCATGTATCATGATGCATCCTCCACCTCCTCCTCCTCTTCCTCTCCCTCCTCCTCCTCTTCCTCTCCCTCCTCCTCCTCATCTTCCTCCTCCTCCTCCTCCACCACCTCCACCACCTCCACCACCTCCACCACCTCCACCACCTCCTCCTCCTTCTCCTTCTTCTCCTCTTCCTCCTCCTCTTCCTCCTCCTCCTCCTCCTCCTCTTTGGTCATAAAAGAACAAGCAAGAAAGGCTACCTTGGCGTTGAATTTATACCTTTTGTCTGCTTCAGAAATATTATCCATTTAGAAAATTTAGCCATCCGTCCAAGTCTGGATGTCTATCTTTGTTATGTTGTTTGGTCCATATGACAGTCATTGATTTAAAAAAAAATCTATTAGAGATGGTGCTGAAATGAAAACTCACCAGAGACTATATTTGCCAATATCTCAAAAGAAGTCAAGAATGAATGAGAGCCTATTTGTCTAGATCTGTGGATTTTAACCAAAATCTAGAAAGCTGGAGTTTCAATGTGTGTCAACCACGGTGGGTTCATAGACAACTGACTGGAACCTAAGTAGTGAGGGTGTGGCTGTGTCACTTAAATTTATGGTGGTGCATCTGCCACTAGTGTGCCTGGAGTGGGGGCAGGAGCTCTTCCACCAGCAGCATCCATGAGCTAGGCACGTGTTCACTGCTAAGCACAGTTTTTAAATTTAGCTCTTCTTGGGCACAAGGTCTACACTTTCCCCTTGTATGTGATTTAGAAATATTATCCAGGGTCTTTGATGACTCACTCGGGGTCCTTTGGAATGTTTCCCTCTCAGAAGCCTTAAGTTGGGTAGCCAAACATATACAGCAAATACTACCATTAATCTCCTAAAATAAAACCAACTGCTTAGTCCAAAGTAGCCACTTGTGGTGCCTTCTCAGAAAACAGTGTTCTTCTTTTCCTTTTTTCTATCAAGAAGCAAACTGAAGCTCATTTGATGAACTAGGAGGTGTCTTTCCATAGCCCATGATTCAGGAGTCAGAGTCAGACATTGCTGATTATAAATTCAGGCAATGGTGTCACTCAAAAAATTGATTTTCATTGCTCTTTTTACTACTGGCTGAGTGGTAAATCAGCCATTTCTGGGGTCATGCATCTGAGGACAGGGCTGAGAAATCTAGTCTCCGTTCCCATCTGCTCTCCTGGAGCTGTGAATCCTTCCTTAACTGACCGTGTCAGCCTCTTGGCCTTGGGGTTGTTATGATTGCTTGGATGTTTACAACTATGTTCCATTTAATATGTGTATCAGTTACTTTTCTACTTCTGTGTGTCTGACCTAGACCAGAAGTTAGGTCTTTGGTGGCAGGGTCCTAAGGGGGGTGGAGACTAAGAAAACAGGAGATAAAGAAGATAGGGAAATAGGTCAGGAGATCTCACACAAGCTATGTTTTATGCCAAGCAAGAGTATTAAGAAGTACAGCATATTATATATTGTCTGCAGGGAGAAAATAAGCCAAGGTCAGAAGAAAGCTATCAAATAGCGAGACAAGGACAGCAGAGAGTTGCACGGGGGGCGGGGGGGACAGAGTATGTCTCCAGTGTGTCACAGACCAAGCACACAACAGGTTTGGGACTGACAACTTCAGTTTATTCAAGGTGAGGCTGGGGGAGTCAGGTCCCCAGAAACAGAAACCTTAACTCCTTAGAGTCCCTGGCCCTTACTTCAAAGCCTACCATGCCAGGTCTTCCCCTGGGCAAGGACCTGAGAGTTTTGGATTGGTCTGGATGCCAACATTGACAACATATGTGACTAAAGTAACTTATTTTTTTCCATTTTTAAAAATTTAACTAATTTATTCAGATTGCAACTCAATTATTATCCCATCACTTGTATGGGAGGCCATTCCTCCCTCCCTCCCGCTTTCACCCTATTCCTCTCCCCTAGGTCTATGACAGAAGGGGGACCACCTTCCCCACTTTATGGTCATAGGCTATCAAGTCTCATCTTGGTAGCCTGCTTATTCTTTCTTTGAGTGCCACCAGGCCTCAAATATGGGGCACCAGAGTTCATGTCAGAGTTCGTCCCCGTTCTTCACATAACTGTGGAGAATGTCCTGTCCATTGGCTAGATTAGAGTAGGGGTTTGATGTTTACTACTTGTATTGTCCTTGGTTAGTGCAATATTTTGAGCAGACCCCCCTGGGCCCTGATCCATCCGTTATGATGTTCTTCTATAGAAGGATCCAGAGGGTCTTAGAAGACTAAGGTAACTTATAAAAAGGAAAGGTTTATGGCAGCAAAGCAGGATGGACCGCCATGAAGGCATCGGGCACACTTCAGGAGCACAGGGTGGTGGGGCCTTGCTTGCCCACCCCAAAGTGCCATATGCCACCACTGTACCAAATGCACGTGTGGTGGCCAAAGTCCCACTTCTGGTACTTCCTGTCACAGCTGAAGAAGATGAAGACGTCATCAGGGAGATAGTGTACTGCGGGCAGGTGTTTGAGAAGTCACCGCTTTGTGTAAAGAACTTCGGCATTTGGCTGCGCTACAACTTCCGCAGTGGCGCACACAACATGTACTGAGAGTAATGGGTCCTAACCAGCTGGTGCCGTCTCATAGTGCTACGGCGACATGGGTGTCCGGCTCTGTGCCCGTGCGCACTCCATCCAGATCATGAAGGTGGAAGAGATTGCAGCTGGCAAGTGCGGCCGGCCAGCTGTTGAGCAGTTCCACGACTCCAAGATCAAGTTCCAACTGCCCCACCATGAGTTGCAGCGCTAGCACAAGCCGCGCTTCACCACCAAGAGGCCTAACACCTTCTTCTAGACACAGAGACTGACTGAATAAAACTCTAGAGAGGAGAAAGAAAGAAGGAAAGGTTTAATTAGGCTTACAGTGTTAGAGGGTTAGAGTCCATGATGGACGAGCAAAGGCATGGTGGCAAGAAGGGCTGAGATCTTACACCTCAAGCAAGCTGGATGCAGAAAGAGGGCTAACAGGGAAGATCTAGACTCTTAGAAACCTCAAAGCTCACCCCAGGTGGCACACTTCCTCCAACAAGTCCACACCTCCTAATCCTCACCAAACAGTTCCACCAACTGAGGACCAAATATATTAAAAAACATGAGCCGATGGGGAGAGGGCATTCTCATTCAAATCTCCACAACATGTAAATGTTGTCACTTTCAAACTGTCACATTGTATTTCTGTCTGTTGACATTTAAAGTCCTTGTTTTATACTATAGCTTTTAATATGTCTTCAGGGCTAGGAAAATACTGCTTTTGTTTAGATTTTTCCTCATCTTTTAACCTTAACATCTTCATAGAATCTACAGTTCTAGGTGTACAGAGAGGATTTTTTTTTCCTGTATTTTTTCTGGGGTTGCCGGGGATCAAGCCCAGTGCATTCACTGTCATGTCTTAGCTGCTTTCTTCTTCTTTCGTTAACAAGCTGAGGATTTGAGAAGCAAGATTATCAGCTTCTAAGGAAGTTTTCTTTTAATAGCTTAATTATCTCCACACATAGTCTAGTAATAACATATAAAACGTACTTTTTAATATAATTTGGATTCTTATCTGCTCAGAAACATCCTTTGAAAGGACAGGGCAGATAGTTCAATTTGTAAAATGCTTGACACAAAAGCATAAGCGGCTGAGCTCAGATCCCCAGCACCCACCCAAGAGAAGAGGGGTGCACAGTGACTGGAAGCTATAAACCCAGCACAAGGGAAAAGAGGCAGAAAAATCTCCAGTGTTTGCTGGCCCGTCCAGCAGTCAGTGAGGTCCAGGTCTAGTGAGAAACCCTGTTTTGAAATTTTGAGGTGGAGAGAGACTGAAGAAGACACTGGTCTCAACCTCTGGCCTCCATTTGGCACATATGCCGCAAATATCCGTGCAGCCACTCACTCCACACACAAAAGACAAACCAGATCAGATGTTCAAAGGCGTGAGCACTATTAGAACTTCATTCTTAGAGTGTTGGTTCCTTAGAGTGGAGGGTAACAACATACTTGGATGACAGAGACATAATTGATTGACTTGGTAAACTGAGCCGGGGAGGGGGGTGCAGGGGGGGGAAGCCAGCTAGAAATATTACATGATATGAAATGCCCAGGTGCCACTACATGGCTCACTATGACACAAAGGAGAAAAAATAAATAAACATCACCAAGGAAATGGCTATTTCTATATTGGTCTGGGTTCTCTAGAGGAAAGGAACCAATAGAACAAACACATACTGCAGTGTGTGTGTGTGTGTGTGTGTGTGTGTGTGTGTGTGTGTGTGTGTGATACAAGCTGGGTAGTCCAATATCAGCTCTCTACACACCAGAGAGGATGAGAACAGAATAGGAATTCAATCCATGAGGCTGATGCCTCAGCACTCCTAATCTGCTGCTAGAAGCCTGGAGGGTCCCTGGAGCAGTACCCTGAGTTCAGCCAATGCTCAATTAGTGATGGATGGAGGGGTGTCCAGCTCATGGGCTAGTGGTCCTGGATTCTGTCAGAAGGCAGGCTGAGCATGCCATGTGAAGCAAGCCAGTGAGCAGCACCCCTCCATGACCTCTACATCAGCTCCAGCCTTGACTTCCTTTGGTGGTGAACAGCAATGAGGAAGTGTAAGCTGAATGAACCCTTTCCTCCAAAAATTGCTTTTTTTGTCATGATGGGTTTAAATATATATATGAATTATGAATATATATATATATATTCAGTAATAGAAACCCTAACATATCCTGATCATTGTTTGCCCTCCATCTACTCCCAGTTCCTCACAACCACCTCCCCCCATCCAGATACACCTTTACTTCAAACTAGATGAATGCAGATGGCCAAGTCACTATGAATGTAACATGTATAGAACTCATTATTCTCATGATTGTCACATGGTTCTCCCTGTTGTATGTAGTTTGTTTTATACATGTGTAATAAATTAAAAGTATCTAAAAGAAAGAAAGAAAGAAATGAAAGGACACAAGCAGGATTCTAAGGGAATGTATTACAGTATAATATAACAATGAAATGGTAAAACAACAAATAACACGTTGAAATAAGATAAAACGGAAAGAAAAGAACCCAAGAAAAGGCACAAGAATCAAAGACCTACTTGTTCACACCTTCAGGAAGTCCATAGAAACATGAAATATATCATATGCATATAGTATGAAAGCCATAAAATATGCAAAGGTCATGTAGTATTAAAAAAGAGAGAAATGAATTATATATATATATATAAAATTCTAAAAACAGAATTTTAGAAAATTTTACAGTGAAAAGAACAAAGCCTTAGCATGATATTATTTGACAAAGAACCTCCAAAGATGCTGTTGAGTTCAACTTCTATTGGCATCTACCATTGGGCATGAAGCCTACCCTTGAGTAGTTTGCTTCCCCAGGTAGACTCCCTGGAGAAAACTAACTTTTCATTTGCCAGTAGTTATCAATTGAAGATTGCTTTTGGGTTAGGAGTAGGAGCATGTGCCCACTTCTCCTTTCAGCTGTAGGGCCCCATGTGGGGCCGACTTGTGAGGGCCCTGTGCGTGCTGCCTCGGTCTCTGAGAGCTGGCATGTGTGTGAATCCTGTTGGTTTAAATGGCCTTCTTTTCTCAGTGTCCTCCATCCTCTCTCACTCTTACACTCTTATCTGCCTCCTTCCCTGAGCCCTGAAGGAAGAGATTTGATGGAGAGATCCTATGTGGAGCTGAATGTCCCAAGGTCTCTAACTCTTTGCATGGCGTCTGGCTCTGGGCCTCTGCAGAAGGAAGCGCCTTTGATAGTGGCTGAGTAAGGCACTGATCTATGGGTATTTGTGCTGCTGAAATGAGAACCTTGTTTTTTTTGTTTTTTTTTTTTAACATGCTGATAAGTCCTTAGGACTTGGTTTAGTACTTTATCCACTTAGGAGCAAAATATTAGTAGACTTTTATAGCAGGGACTATGAACTGTAAATAGGTTCTTGCCCTGATCACGGTGCCATATATGGGTGCCATCTTGTGGAGTGGTCCTTAAAGACAACCAGAAAGTGGTTGGATACTCCCATGAAGTTCATGTCACTACTGCACCAGTGGACAGGTCTTGGCCAGCCAGTCATTACCTTAGCTCCCAGGGTTCACAGCTGGGTAGGACTGATGACTAATGGTCTCTTTTGGAAACATGTACATCACCTTCTAGCACAATGAAAACTAGCAAGTAAGGATGACCCTTCCATGTCAGTACCAATTTGATTTCTCCATGACTGAAGTATATAGTGGCTTCAGCAATAGAGTCTTACCATCCATTTCTAGAGCGTAACCAAGAACGCCAGCAATAGGTTGTAAAGTTTGAAGGGTCTTTGAGACCTCGCTGGCCAAGGACTCTAAAAGAAGCAAACCCATTCCTCAAACTAGGCATTTTATTTGTAAGCCTCTGGTGTCTAATGCGAGCATAATTACTCTAAATGAGATAATCCACTTCAACTCTGTGTGTTTAGATATATTTTAGGAAGTTTCTACAGTGTTAGGTTTCCATATGACTATTAGAAAAGTCTTTAATGTTTAATGTTATTTGTCCTCCTCAGTTTCCCTCTTCTGCCTTGTCCTCCCTTCTCATCACAATCTATCACTTCCTGTTGCATCATTATCCTTTATACCAGTGCATTCTATCTCACCTCCCTTCAAAGCCTCTCCCAATAGCTCCTTAGTAATTTTCTCACCTTTTTGAGATTTCCAAGTGAAATAGATATATGTGCGTATATATATATATATATGTGTGTGTGTGTGTGTGTGTGTGTGTGTGTGTGTGTGTGTGTGTGTGTGTAGATAGATAGATAGATAGATTCAAAGCTAACAGCTAGAAGTTAGAGTGAATGTTGATATTTGCCTTTGTCTTTCTGGACCTGAGATATAGGCATTCATTTATCTGAGAATTTCATAATTTTATCTTGACAGCTGAATAATATCCCATTGTCTAAATATACTACATTTTGTTATCCATTTCTCAGTTAATGGACATCTAACATAGCTGTATTCCCTGGCTATTATAAATAGGACATCAGTGAGCATGAAGAAGCACGTATCTCGGTAGTAAGACATAGAGTTCTTTGGTAATATGCTCAAGTATGAAATAATTTGATCATGTCATAGATATATTTTCATCTTTTTTGGGCAATGTCCAGAGTGGTGCTCATAGTGGCTGAACCAGGTTTTACTCTCACCAACAATGGATCAGTATTCCCTTTCCCTCATGTCTGTATCAGCAATTACATTATCGTTTTTTTAAATCTTAGATATTCTCACTGGAGTAAGATGAAATCTCAACTTTCTAATTTTTTAATCTAAATTCCCTTGATGGCTAAGGATGTTGAACATTTTTTTTAATTTTCCTCAACTGTTTGTATTTTGTTTTGAGAGTTCTTCATTCAGCTCCAATTCCATTTTAAATTGGTTTTGTTTGCTTGCTTGCTTGATGTTTACTTTTTTTTAGTTATTTATATATTGCATATACTAACCCTTTGTCCGATGTATTTCTGGCAAAGATTTTTCTCCCATTCTGTAGGTTTCCTCTTCACTTGAGTGATGATGTTCTTTGCTGTACTGAAACATGTTAGATTCATAAGGTCCCATTTGTTGTTGGTCTTAACATGTACACTATCAGGGTCCTGTCAGAAAGCTCTTTCCTGTGCCAATTAATTCAAGAATATTTTCTTTTTTTTCCTCCTTTATTTATTTATTTTTGTTACATCTCAATGGTTATCCCATCCCTTGTATCCTCCCATTCTTCCCTCCCTCCCAATTTCCCCTTATTCCCCTCCCCTATGACTGTTCCTGAGGGGGATTACCTCCCCCTCTATATGATCATAGGGTATCAAGTCTCTTCTTGGTAACCTGCTGTCCTTCCTCTGATTGCCACCAGGTCTCCCCGTCCAGGGGACATGGTCAAAGGTGAGGCACCAGAGTATGTGAGAAAGTAATATCCCACTCTCCACTCTACTGTGGAGAGTGTTCTGTCCATTGGCTAGATCTGGGTAGGGGCTTAAGGTTTACCACCTGTATTGTCCTTGGCTGGTGCCTTAGTTTGAGCGGGACCCCTGTGCCCAAATCTGCCTATCATAATGTTCTACTTGTAGGCTTCTAGGACCCTCTGGATCCTTCTACTTTGCCTTTCTCCCATGATTCTCTCATCTAGAGTCCCACTAGAATGTCCTCTCCTCTGTCGCAGTTTCCTGGTAAGTGAAGGCTTTCGTGGGACATGCCCCTTGGGCTAATATGCAGATATAAGTGAGTATATACCATTTGAGTCTTTCTGCTTCTGGGTTAACTCACTCATTATGATCATTTCTAGCTCAATCCATTTATCCACAAATTTCGGGAATTCCTTGTTTTTAATAGCTGAATAGTATTCCATAGTGTATATGTACCACAGTTTCTTTATCCATTCTTCTATTGAGGGACACTTCGGCTGTTTCCATGTTCTGGCTATTATGAATAAGGCTGCTATGAACATGGTTGAGCAAATTTTCTTGCTGTGTGCTGGAGCATCTTCTGGGTATATTCCAAGGAGTGGAATAGCTGGGTCTTGAGGAAGCCCTATTCCCATTTTTCTGAGATAGCACCAGATAGATTTCCAAAGTGGTTGTACTAGTTTGCATTCCCACCAGCAATGAAGGAGTGTTCCTCTCTCCCCACATCCTTGCCAGCATGTGGTGTCTCTTGAATTTTTGATTTTAGCCATTCTGATGGGTGTAAGATGGAATCTCAGAGTTGTTTTGATTTGCATTTCCCTGATGATTAAGGAGGTTGAGCATTTCTTTAAGTGTTTCTCAGCCATTTGATATTCCTCTGTTGAGAATTCTCTGTTTAGTTCCAAGCCTCATTTCTCAATTGGGTTATTTGGTTTGGTGGTATTTAATTTCTTGAGTTCTTTATATATTTTGGATATTAGACCTTTGTCAGATGTGGGGTTGGTGAAGATCTTTTCCCAGTCTGTAGACTGTCGCTTTGTTCTCTTTACCGTGTCACCTGCCTTACAGAAGCTTCTCAGCCTCATGTGGTCCCATTTATTAATTGTTGACATTAATGCCTGGGCTGTTGGTGTTCTGTTCAGGAAGTTGTCTCCTGTGCCAATATGTTCCAGGCTCTTTCCCATTTTTTTCTTCTAAGTGATTTAGTGTCTCTGGTTTTATGTTGAGGTCTTTAATCCACTTGGATTTGAGTTTTGTACAAGGTGACAAATATGGGTCCAGTTGCATTTTTTTACACATAGACATCCAGTTAGACCAGCACCATTTGTTGAAGATGCTATCCCTTTTCCATTGAATGGATTTGGCTTCTTTGTCAAAAATCAAATGACCATATGTGTGTGGATTCATATCTGGGTCTTCGATTCGATTCCACTGATCAACCAGCCTGTTGCTGTGCCAGTACCATGCTGTTTTAATTACTATTGCTTTATAGTACAGTTTGAGATCAGGTACGGAGACTCCTCCGGAGCACCTTTTATTGTACAAGATTGTTTTAGCTATTCTGGTTTTTTTGTTTTTCCATATGAAGTTCAGAATTGAACTTTCAATGTCTTTAAAAATTTGTGTAGGTATTTTGATAGGGATTGCATTGAATCTGTAGATTGCTTTTGGTAGGATAGCCATTTTTATTATGTTAATTCTCCCTATCCGTGAGCAAGGTAGATCCTTCCATCTTCTCATGTCATCTTCAATCTCTTTCTTTAGGGTTTTGAATTTTTTTTCAAACAGGTCCTTCACTTGCTTAGTAAGAGTAACTCCTAAGTACTTTATATTGCTTGTGGCTAATGTGAAGGATGTAGTTTTCCTAATTTCTTCCTCTGCAAGCTTATCATTTGTGTATAGGAAGGCTACAGACTTTTTTGAGTTAATTTTGTATCCAGCCAATTTGCTGAAGGTGTTTATCAGCTGTAGGAGTTCTCTGGTGGAATTTTGAGGGTCACTTATGTAGACTATCATATCATCTGCAAATAGGGATAATTTGACTTCCTCCTTTCCCATTTGAATACCCTTGATCTCCTTATGTTGTCTTATTGCTCTGGCTAGAACTTCGAGTACTATATTGAAGAGATATGGAGAGAGTGGGCAGCCTTGCCTTGTTCCTGATTTTAGAGGAATTTCCTTAAGTATCTCACCATTTACTTTGATTTTGGCTATTGGCTTCCTATATATAGCCTTTATTATGTTGAGGAAAGTGCCTTGTATTCCTGATCTCTCTAAAACTTTAAACATGAATGGGTGTTGGATTTTATCAAATGCTTTCTCTGCATCCAAAGAGATGATCATGTGGTTTTTTATTTTCATTTTGTTTATGTGGTGGATTACATTGATGGATTTCCGTATATTAAACCATTCCTGCATGCCTGGAATGAAGCCTACTTGGTCATGATGAATGATATCTCTGATGTGCTCTTGTATTCGTTTTGCAAGTATTTTATTTAGTATTTTTGCATCGATGTTCATCAGAGAAATTGGTCTGAAATTCTCTTTCTTTGTTGAGTCTTTGTGAGGTTTAGGTATCAATGAGACTATGGCCTCATAGAATGAGTTTGGTAATGTTCCATCCCTTTCTATCTTTTGGAGTAGCTTGAAGAGTATCGGTATTAGCTCGCCCTTGAAGGTCTGGTAGAATTCTGCACTGAAGCCATCTGGCCCTGGGATTTTTTTGGTTGGGAGACTATCAATGATTACTTCAATTTCTGTAGGGGAAATGGGACTATTTAGCTTGTTTATCTGTTCTTCACTCAACTTTGGCAAGTGAAATTGATCAAGAAAATCATCCATTTCCCTTAGATTTTCAAATTTTGTGGCATATATGCCTTCAAAGTAGGATCTTATGATTCTTTGTATTTCTTCAGTGTCTGTTGTTATGTCTCCCTTTTCATTTCTGATTTTGTTGATTTCAATACTGTCTCTCTGCCTTTTAGTTAGTTTGGCTAATGGTCTGTCTATCTTGTTGACTTTCTCAAAGAACCAGCTCTTGGTTTTGTTGATTTCAAGAATATTTTCTTTCTCCTCTATCATATTCAGACTATCAGATCTTATGCTGATGTCCTTGATCTATTAGGACTTTATTTTTGTGCTGGTGAGAGATAAGGATTGAGTTCCATTGTTTTACATGGAGCCAACCAGATTGAGTAGTACCACTTGTTGAAGATGGTTTTTTTTTCCTTTGAAGTATAGTGTTGACATTTTTATGTGTGTTGTTGGCTATAGGAAAGTAAGTTTATAACTGGGTCCCTAGTTGTAATCCATTGGATAAGAGGTCTGCTTTTACACCAGGATCATGCTTTTTTATGGAAATGGTGATACCTTAAGCTTTTGTTGTTGTTGCTGTTGTTGTTGTTGTTGTTGTTCAGGATTGTTTTGACAATCCTGGGTTATTTTGTGCTTCTATATAAAGGTTAAGATTATGGGTTGGTCTTTTTGTTTTTCTTGCAATTTCTTTGGCAAATTGTACTGGAATTTTAATGAGAACTGAACTGTATCTGTCAATTGCTTTTAATATGCTTGTTACTTTCACAATATTAGTCCTCACAATCCATGAGTATATTGAAGGTTTTCTTATACAAATTCTTCACTTTCATGGTTAGATTAATTCTATGCATATTTGAGGGGACACACACACACACACACACACACGCACGCACGCACGCACGCACGCACACACACACACATAGTGAAAAGTTCTATTTTCCTGATTTCTTTCTCAGCATGTTTGCCTTTTTTGTGTATAGGAAAGGTACAGGTTTTTGTGTGTTGATTTTGTAACCTGCTACTTTGCTGAATGTATTTGTTAACAAAAGGATATTACTGGAAGTGTCATTAGATTATTTTAGTTATGTAACTATATCATCTGCTAGTGAAAGTACTTTGACTTCTTTCATTTTTGTTCACCTTGGTGGTCTTCATTGATTTATTGCTCTAGCAAAGGCATCAAGCACTGTGCTGGGCATGAGAGGGGAGGGTAGACAACCTTTTCTTGTTCTTGATTTTAGTAGAGATATTTTGAAGTTTCCTCCATTTAAGAGGATGTTGTCTGTGAGGTATCTTTTTATATTGCCTTTATTATGTTGAGATATGTCTCTTCTTTTCCTGTTTTCTCCAGAACCTTTATCATGAATATATGTTGGGTTTTGTCAAAGACTTTCTCTGAATGTAATGCAGTTTTCTGGTGATCATGCAGTTTCTGTCCTCAGTCTATTTATGTTCTGGATTGTGGTTATTGATTTGCATGTATTTTACCATCCTTCATGTCTGCAATTAGGTTGACTTGATCATGGTGCATAGTCTTTTGATGTATTCTTGAATTTAGTCTGCAAATATTTTATTGAGAATTTTTCTGTCTTCATTCATCAAAATATTGGTCTGTAATTTCCTTTTTTGATGGGTCTTTGATTCCATATCAGGTAATACTGACTTTGCAAAGGGAATTTAGAAATGTTTGTTCTTTTTCTATTCTACAAAATAATTTGAGGGTTGGTGGTATTAGTTCTTCTTTGAAGGTCTGGTATAATTTTGTATTGAATCATTTTGATCCTAGGTTTTTATTAGTTGGGAGATGTTTAAAAACTCTATATCACTTGAAAATTATACTCTACTTAAATTATCAGTGTCATCTTGATTAAATTTTCATAGCTTACATATATTTAGAAAATCATCAATATTATTAAGACTTTTCAATTTAGTGTAATATAGATTTTTAGAGCATGTTCTTGTGATTCTTTCAATTACTGCCTGTTGTAATAACTCCTCTTTTGTCTTTAATTTTATTAACTTGAATCATCTCTCTTCTTTTTTAAATTTTGCAACAAAAAATTATGGCCTTTTTAGCTCAGTTTGTTATATGTAACTTTTAGTTTGTTAAAATATCCCTTGGGGAATGTCCAACCAATGACTGGCACAACTTGAGACCCACCCTATGGGAGATAGCCAGCCCCTGACACTATTAAGGATTCTCTGCTATGCTTGTGGACAGGAGCCTGGCATAGCTGTTCTTCTGAGAGGCTCTATTCAGCAGCTGTCAGAAACATATGCAGAGACCCACAGCCAAACAATAGGTGGCACTCTGGGAGTCTTGTGGAAGAGTGGGGAGAAGGATTGAGGGACCTGGAGGTAGTCAAGGACACCACAAGAAGACCTACAGAGTCAACTTACCTGGGCCCATGGGGAAATCACAGAGACTGAACCACCAACCGAAGAGCATGCATGGACTGGACCTAGACCCCCTACACATATGTAGCAGATGTGCAGTATATTCTTCATGTGTGTCCCCTAATAACTGGAGTGACGGGGCTGCCTTGTTTTGCCTTAGAGAGAAGGGATGGGCTTAATCCTGCTGCTTCGACTTGATGTGTCAGGGTGAGTTGATGTCCCTGGAGGATCTCTCCCCTCTCTAAGGAAAAGGGGAGGGAAGGAGGGTGTCAGGGAGGAGAGAAAGGAGGGGGCTGTAATTAGTACTCTTGGAGACTGTATCTCTAGTACCACTCAGACAAAAGAAAACAAATTGTTACAACCAAACCACCATAAAATCATAAAAGATATAGTTATAAAGTTGAAATCAATTAAAGCCCACTAATATATAACCAATGGCATAAAACAGAAAATGGTAAAATGAAGTCAAAGTTAGCTGTAGAAGCAATAAATGTTTGAGGTAAAAAGAAAAAGTTAGAGATGAGAAGTAGAGATGAAACAAGATTAAATAAAAGAAGAGATTGGAAGGGAGACCAAATTTAAGAAGGGACGAAGATAAAGAGGCTTAAAAAATGTTTCAATGAAACAAAGAGGATAAAAAGATTTATCGATAGTTTTTAAAAAGTTCTAAACCAAAATGAGATAAATGTAAGATGAGGAATAAAGGTTAAACGTGCAAGTAACTATTTAAAAAGAAAGCCAATAACGTAAAGTCAAGATACCACAGAAAATGTAGTAGAAAGTGGAAAAAATGGAAGATATATAATGAAGGAAAATGGAGAAAAGACTAAGAAAAGTAAAACGAGTTTCCTTACAGTGAAAAGAAAATACATAAAGAAAAATAGATAAAAACTTGAAAGCAAACAAAAATATAAACACAAATATAAATATGTTTAAATATAATGGAATGTAAGTATTTCTATAAGTGGGATGACAAGGGGGCCTGTCATCATAAGGGTTAAAAGAGAATGAAGTGTTAGGGTGTCTTCTTTAGAACTCCTTAAACTTGAAGACTGCTAAGGTAAGGTGTCAGTTGAATGTGTACTCTTATCTTCCCTAAGGCTGTGCTTATGCTGCCCAAGCCCAGTGTCTATCAGAGCCATCTTCACTCAAGTGCCTTCTCTTCTTGGTTCCTTGGGGGCTTTGGACCACATTTACCTATGCAGAATGTAAGCTTGGCAAGTTTTTCCACCTTCCAGAGATGCCCCAGATTATATTCCTGGCCAATGTTCTGCAGCTGTGTGACATCTCCCAAGCATTTTTGGAATGTGAAAAGCATCCAAAGTATTCAAATCCATACTGAAAGAGGACCTGTATCTGTGACTTTAAGACCTTCTGAGTATCCTACTGGAAGGATACAGCTATATACAGCAAGCAGGCTTTAGCACCTGTGTTCTTGGGCTCTATAGGGGTAAATGGGAGCTAGAGGGCTTTAACGGTTTATCACTGGGCTGGTCACAGTATTGGTCCCTCAAACCCCAGGGTTATCAGTTGCAGAGATAGACTCCTGGCCACTGAGGGCTCTCCTTCCCTGTGCCTCCAAGCACACTTCCTGTGCCTGCACTCATTGGCTTGTCAGTAGCAGTGGTATTTCTCTCCACCATGGACATATCCCACCAAAAGAATTACTGTTTCACCAGAAACCAAAACTAAGCTTGAAGTTTGTGAGGGCTACAGGATTTTCCTTGGATTAGGATTATTTCCCTGTCATCTGATTTACTTTTCTGAAGTGGTTTCCGCTTTCCCCTAACTATATAGGAAGCTGTATAGGTGAAACTGTGTCCAGCTTAGTTTTTGTGGCTGGTCGCACGGGTCCATAGCTAAGTAGAGAGATACGAGAACTGGCTTTCTTCCTTCTGTTTCTTTAGTCCTGAACCTTAGGCCATGAGATGGTGCAACCACAGTCAGAGAGGATTTTCCCTCCATATTTAACCTTCCTGGAAACACCTCCTGTGGATATTCCCTGAGGTCTGTCTCCTAGCTAATGTGAAATCTAATCAAGCTGACATGCAGATTAACTGTCACAAGATGTGCCACCCATCTGTCTGTGCTTGTCAGGTGACCTTCTGCTGCCCTCCTGGGTTTCTAGAGCACTCTCTCTCTTTCTCTTGAGTTCACAGTTTGTTTTTAATTCTGAATTTCTCCTTCACTGGCCTAGACAGTGACGACTTCCAGGCTGCAATCGTAGCTGGAAATGTCTGTCTTTTGAGTAGAGAATTTAATCAATGTGTACTCTGAATAGTGACTGATAAAGACATACTTGCATAATTTTATAATTTGTTTTCTCACTATTTTGTAGATCCTTTGTGGGGTTTTTTTCCCCTTATCTATCACTAGTTCCCTCTGTGATGGTTTTCTTTGGTGGAATGCTTTAAGTTCTTTCCTTTTGATTTTCCAACTGCTAGAAAATTTTGCTTTGTAGTTACTATGGGGCTTACACAAAATATCTTATACTTACAACAGTCAGTTTTACGTTAATAATATCTTTGATCACATAAGAGAACATTGCACTGTCACTCATCATGCTATTGTCAATATCAAAAGTAATATATTTTAATGATTTATATCCTGTAAGAGTTGGCTGTAGCTGTTGTTGCTTTTAATCATTTTATCTTTAACTTGTACGACAGAGACAACATCCCTTGGTTATGTACTTTTAGGACATTGTTGTACTCTGAATGCAGTCATCTACTCCTTACATTGCTGATGTCTGTACCTTCTTGTTCATGTTATGAGTCAGCAGCTTTTTAATTCAGATTAAGGAAGTCCCGTTAGTGGTCTCTGTGAGTCAGGCCCGGTGATATTGAACCCCCTTGGCTTTATTTGCCTGGGCTGGTTTTTCTTTCTTTCTCTCTCATTTCTGAAAAAGAGCATGGGTGGGTGAAGCATTCTCACTTGTCAAGGTTTCCATTTCTTCTTTTGGTCAGCACTCTCAACACAGAAGGCTGAGGTGATCTTTCCATGAACTGTGCAACGGTTGTCTTTTTATTGCTCAAATGCTGGTTTCTGTGCAGGCCAGACTTTGCTATTATTATTCCTATGGATGCATCATGTTTCATAAGCATCTTCTCCATCACCTTCTGATTGGTTTAATGAAGAGGTGGATGGCCTATAGCAAAGCAGGAGAGGATAGGCGGTACATCCGGGATAGGCGGTACATCCGGGATAGGTGGAACATCCGGGATAGGCGGTACATCCGGGATAGGTAGAACATCCGGGATAGGTGGAACATCCGGGATAGGCGGTACATCTGGCATAGGTAGGAACCCTGGGAAGGAATCTGGTGTAGGGGATTTGTCAGCCAGACTCAGATACAGAAGCAGGTGCAGGCACTGAGGGAAAGTAATGAGCCACAAGGCAGAGTGTAGATTACTATCAACAGGTTAATTTAAGTTACATGAGCCAGCTGAGAACAAGCTTAAGCTAATGCCAAGCTTTTATTATGTTGTTTTGTTTTGTTTTTGCTTTTCGAGACAGGGTTTCTCTGTGTAGCCTTGGCTGTCCTGGACTCGCTTTGTAGACCAGGCTGGCCTCGAACTCACAGCGATCTGCCTGCCTCTGCCTCCCAAGTGCTAGAATTAAAGGTGTGCGCCACTGAGCCTGGCTAGCTTTTATATTAATAAAAAGTCTCCACATCATTATTCAAGAGCTGGCAGTCCAAAGAAGGTTCCATTATAGAGAAACATGTCTTTGGCTGACCCTGTCATAACAAACATCATAGAGTGTTGTTATAGAAATGTTTTGTAAAGTCCTGTTTTACAGAAGTTTGGTCTCTTAATGGCATCTCACAGCCACTCAAAATGCACAGAGCCAGCTGCTGCACATTTGTGGATATAGGGTTACCTTTGTTCCTTGTAAGGACTTCAGCAGAGCACTAAGGCTTGATGATATACATACATACATACATACTCATACATCCATATTGATAGGATACCCTGTAAAATGTCCTGTCTTACTATGCTATTGGAGAGCTACATAACTGAGAAACTACACAAGGTTTCTTGTAATGTGTGGGAGGTGGGGGGAGCCTTGAGTTTGTGAAGAACGTAGGGATGTATGTTACTGACAATAGCTGCCCATGTCAAGGACCAAAGCCTCAGACCCATGGAAAGATGGCAACGCCTTCTCAAGGCTGGCCTCGGGAGACTACAAGGCCTTCCCTCCTGGCCTGAGTGTGAATAATGATACTGTGTGCACACACGGTCCATGTAGCTTTCCCCCTTCACACATGTTCATGGCCGGAAGACCGCTCCTCTACAAAGACTGCTCTTACTGAGATTAGCTAAGCCTTACTGCTGGATCCAGCTGCACACTATAAACCTTGCCTCCTCATCCATCTGTATGTAATGACCCACCTCCTCATCTATCTGTATGTAATAACCCACCTCCTCATCTATCTGTATGTAATAACCACCTCCTCATCTATCTGTATGTAATAACCCACCTCCTCATCTATCTGTATGTAATAACCACCTCCTCATCTATCTGTATGTAATAACCCACCTCCTCATCTATCTGTATGTAATGACCACCTCCTCATCTATCTGTATGTAATGACCCACCTCCTCATCTATCTGTATGTAATAACCACCTCCTCATCTATCTGTATGTAATAACCACCTCCTCATCTATCTGTATGTAATAACCCACCTCCTCATCTATCTGTATGTAATAACCACCTCCTCATCTATCTGTATGTAATGACCACCTCCTCATCTATCTGTATGTAATGACCACCTCCTCATCTATCTGTATGTAATAACCACCTCCTCATCTATCTGTATGTAATAACCACCTCCTCATCTATCTGTATGTAATAACCCACCTCCTCATCTATCTGTATGTAATGACCACCTCCTCATCTATCTGTATGTAATGACCACCTCCTCATCTATCTGTATGTAATAACCACCTCCTCATCTATCTGTATGTAATAACCACCTCCTCATCTATCTGTATGTAATAACCCACCTCCTCATCTATCTGTATGTAATAACCACCTCCTCATCTATCTGTATGTAATAACCACCTCCTCATCTATCTGTATGTAATAACCCACCTCCTCATCTATCTGTATGTAATAACCACCTCCTCATCTATCTGTATGTAATAACCACCTCCTCATCTATCTGTATGTAATAACCCACCTCCTCATCTATCTGTATGTAATAACCCACCTCCTCATCTATCTGTATGTAATGACCACCTCCTCATCTATCTGTATGTAATAACCCACCTTCTCATCTATCTGTATATAATAACCCACCTCCATATTCAACTGTTTACAATTAACACACTGCATTTCCAGAATGTTGTGGCTTCTCCCTCAGAGATCCCAGACCACCCCATTGCAGCTTGTCTGTGTCCATGTGTCTATAATTCTTCACTCCTTTTCCAGACTTAGTCAAGGTTCCAAGCCCCAAGCCATTCAAAAGCCACAGGAGGAATCTGTTTTTCTCCAAGCCTTTGCACGCCCTTGTGTCTCCTTTTGATGTCCTGTCTACTACTCTCTGCCACCACATTGCTAACTTTCCCAGTTTCATTTGACCTTGCTTCCCTGGCTGTAAAGACCAGGTCCTAATCTGTTTTGGTTGCCTCAGCACTTTGCACATCTGTCTGTCTCTATTTTTCATATTTTCTCATCATTTCTGCTCATAGGTTTTCCTGTGCACTAGCATTCTGTGTTCTCGTATCTAGGACAGTGTCTGGCATGTAAGGAGTTTCATCATGTCTGTATCAGAGGCCAACACACTGTGGTTCGTGTACCAAATCCTAACCTCTGCCTGTTTTGGTAAATAGCTTTGTTGGCCCACAGCCATGTTTATTTATGCCTGGATTACCTGTGGCTTTCTTCTCACTACAATGAAAGCACTAGACAGTGGCAGCAAACATGATATAGCTTGCAAATTATAAATGTTTACTATAAGGTGCATTTCTGAAGAAAGTTTTTATCAATCTCTGATCTAGAGAACAAACCGAGAAGGAAGCAAATCAGAACAGGTGCCTATTTATATAACTCATTTCAAAGATTTTGTTTATTCTTCTTTTTGTGGATGAGAGTTCTGCCAATATACATGTAGGTCAGCTGAGTGAAAGCCTGGTGCCCATGGGGGCAGAAAGAGGGTCCCGGGTCCTCCATAACTAGAGTTAGCAACTGCGTGTAAGTCATCAGGTATGGGTGCTGGAAACTGAACGGAGTCCTCTGCAAGACAGCAAGTGGTCTCAGCCACTCAGCCAGCTCTCCAGCTCCAAATTTCTTCAGATCTTTATACGGTTCTAGTGAGCAAAGTAGTACATAAATTTTTGTGCATAATTTGGAATGATTCATAAAACTCAAGTTTCTGATTTAAGCTTATCTATGACTTCGGTGCTTTGAATGCATTGTCAGATTGTCCTCCAGAGAAAGTGTCCTAGTTTGAATCATATTCCAGCAGTGTATAGGGGACTCTCTCTGCACCCTTGCAAGGAACTGCTGTTTTAAAATATTTTCGCTGGTTTTCACTTTCTCATCTATGATGTTAATACTTAGATATTGAATGTCTCTCTCTTTAAATAAATTCATTTATTTCTAATACCCTGCCTGAATTTGGTTATTGCCCTGAATAATCAAATAAGCTGTTTTCCCATTTCTTATTATTTGGATTAAATTTTTCCTTTTAAAAATTTACAGGATTTTAAGTAAAGAAGGTAAAAATTACAGCATTCCTGGCTGTTAGTGTCTTGAATTCAGAAATGCTGTCTTCTCTCCACCCCTACTGTAAGGAACTTGGCTAGGAAAAAGGAAACACCCCCTACTCCCCAGGTACCAATATTGAGCAATTTGTTACCTGGTGTCAGCTATAGTGAACTACAATGAACAAACAGCAGTGATAAAAAGCCAAAACTCTATACATTTGTGTGTGTGTGTGTGTGTGTGTGTGTGTGTGTGTGTGTGTGTGTGTGTATGAAGGACAGGGTACATTGCCCATCCAATTCAAACAATCTGATTTACTGGTTTTGTTTTTCACTTTTACGGGAGGATTAACTGACCTGCTATGGGGTCAGAACTAATGGATGCAAATGGAGCTTTCTAACAGATAATCCATGGACTTGAGTGTCGTGTCTGCAGGTGATCTCTGTACGCTTTATCAGCACAACTAGCAGAACAATTGATTGCTGTTTCCCAGGACTCTCTTTTCTGTCCTTTCCACCGCGAATCTGACCACCCGCACCCACCCTGCATTGCCTCCTATATGGTACTCTTTACTATTTCCCATTAATCTCCACTTTCCCCCCTTCTCTTTTTATAATACGCCTGTGCCTGTGACTTGCCATAAGGATAAGGGTTAGAATCTGTCCCAAGAGGGCTGGACATCATGTTCACGTGACGTGCTTATTAGCAGAGCATTTGTGCCAGCGCAGTGAAACTATCTATATTGCATACGATACTATTCTGATGGAGCTATGAATTATACATTTACCCAGACTCATTGACTGGACAGCCCCGTGATTGGTCTCCATGGTAAAGTAGGAGCTTGAGGTGATTGTAGCACGCTCAGATAGGGCATGTGGATACCAGGAGGTACTGTACATACGTATGTAGGTGTAGACAACATCTCTGTACCTTCTCAATTATCATGAACCTGAAGCTGCTTTAAAAACAACTTTAAAGACAAACCATCCCTGAACCCCACTCCAGGCACCAAATCAGATGGCCTTGTACTGATATTAATCACTGCCCAGCGCCTCTGGTGCTTACTACCATGTCCAAGTCTCGAGAATCCCTGGCTAACTGCTCACCGCTCATCAGCTCCTAGGGACGGGAATGATACATTTTTTGCTCACTCTTCTCTCTATCCTGTAAAAGGCAGATTTACTCTCCCTGAAAAGATTCTCTGCAGAAGCAGTTGTTCTTTCTTGGAGGGGAAAGGAGTTGGCCCAAGGGGGAATTAAGTACAAAAGTCATATTAATTGTTCACATCTAAGAATTTTTTCACTTTGAGAGACATGAGGTTTGTTGTTGTTGTTGTTGTTGTTGTTGTTGTTGTTGTTGTTGTTTCCTGATTTGTGTTCACTACCCAACTTTCTATGTCTAAATTTATTTTTAAATCAATCGCCTTTCAAAAAAAATGTTTAGACTGAAGTAGTATTTCTGAATTGCTGTCTGGAATTAACGTTAACACTTCCCTTGAACGAATGTGCCGTTGTTACAAGGGATGGATGTGTGCCTAAGCTTGAGGGGGCAGTGTCCCTGTTGCTTCCATTTGATAATGACTTGAACTGATGGTTCACTTCCAGGGGGAAGATGGCTCTCCTTTCAGATGCCTGCATGTGGGTTTCAAACGTGATAATTAGAGCTTCTCAACTGTATTCTCAGCTTTAGCCTGTATCTCCAGGAGGGAAAAAAACACTTCCGCGTATTGTAACACCACAATGTTTTAAATTGCTAGAAGATTCCATTGAAGCTTCAACTGCTGCACAATAAGCTTTACCTGGACACCACACTACTTCATCCTCTCAGAGGTTTCAAAGGTGATCCATCACTCTTGGTGAATATAGCAGCTGACAAGGTACAGAGGGCTGCGTTTGATCTTAACAGGAGTTGAAAGAGATTCACCAGCCTGGAGTCTTACGAAGGTCCAGCGGCAGATAACCAAATTGTGAGATGTTACATTTGAAAGAGCGGAGATTGACAGGCTCCCATCTAATCCCATTTTCTTGGTTTAGAGGACATTTGGTATTACCCTGATGGAAACATCTCTGCAAATGAGGATATCATAAAAGCCCTGCCTAATAAGCTGTAATGTTTCCAGACCCTCAGGTCAGAAGGAAGCACTGTCGTTTCTGTTGCCATGTGAAAGCGATGAGCTGTGCTGGATGCTTCAATTTCACTCCTGAGCTAGAAACTCATCCTTGCTAAACAGATTCTGCTATTGTGTCTGTGATTGTGGGATATATGGGACCATTAAGGTAGTACTGAAAGACAATGATGGTTACTGAAGGGCTGTTTAAGTCACGTGTTCTGTAGGAACGCTAAAATATTTTAAACTGTGATACGCTAAGTATGTGGTGTTCGGTCTGTGTGCAGAACCATTTAAAAATCCAGCCATCTAATACTAACAAATATCTTTTTAATCATCCAATAGGAATAGGAAGGATGATTTTCAGATTGTCCTTTCTCAAATAATGTACGTATTGAGAGTTTTTATTACCCCTGGCCATCAACTATTAGAAAGTTGTGAGCAAACAGTTAGTACTCTAATGTGTATATTCAGTCAGAATGAAACTTAACTGGGGGGAGGGTAGTTTTATGTGACTGAGGAAAGTCGAGATGTGAAAAGTGGGCAAGGTGATGCCAGAGAACTTGAAACTCTGATTGTTTTCAATACTCTGGGTGCCATAGTCTAGCACGTTACCAACAGCAAGCAGCCCAGAGCACCAAGCAATTACATAAGTAACTCTCAAATCCAAACCAATCCTAAGGGACTTGACACCCTGGATGCTGAACCAAGACCACCAGAATTAAATGTATCAGGATATAAAATCCTATGTGTGGTGGCTAATTTCTAATTCTCAAGTTGGCACAGTGTAGAAACACCTGGGAAGAGAGCTTAGGTGAAGGATTATATGAAACTGGCCGGCCTGGCGGGGAGGTTGTCTTGATTGTAGAGGCTGAAGACAGTGGCCTTCTCACTGTGGCTAGCACCATTCCCTTGGTTACCATATGCATGCGTGCGTGTGTTTCTGCTTTTGAGTGTGGTTGTGATAGGACTCGATGTTTTAAGTTCCTGCTGCCTTGGTGTCCCTGACATAATGGACATAACCTGAAATGATGAGGTAAAATAAATCCTTTCTTTTCTAACTTGCTCTTTGTAAAAATACACCATCACAGCAACTGAAATGCAACTAAGACACTGTGTCTGTTTTTTTTTTAAAGCAATTACACAGATACAGACTAGGAGGGAGCTGACTAGAATGCAGCTATTAGAAGAGCATCCCCAGATGCTCATATTCGGTTGTGTTTGGACGTGTGCTAATGTTGACACTGATTTGTAGCAATTTATAACTGTGGCAGATTATGCCTGACAAAGCATGCACACATAGATTATCTCATTTATTTTCTCAAGTATATTGAGATAAGTGGTTGAATTTCTAAGCGTGAATAATGAGACATGGGCTGGCGAGATGGCTCAGTGAGTAAAGGTGCTTTCATGTAATCCAAGCTGGTGACCTGAGTTTGAGCCAACGGGACCTACATGTTAGAAAGAGAAAACTGACTTCTTTTTTTTTTTAAGTTGTTCTCTGACCTATGTGAACACACACCACATACATACACTGTGGCACACATGCGCATACACAAATAATAAATATAATATTTAAATTAAATAGTAAAGATTCAGAATGTCAAAATTAGAGAAGATAAGGAGTCTACTTCTGAAAAAAAAATGTGTTTGTAGGCTGATATGTAACTAAATGCATTAAGCATTTATATGCTGAGTTGTAACTGTTATCACATTTAAACTTGCAAACAATACTGTAAAGTGGCAATCGTTAGTTCTAAATTACACGTGAAAACCTGAGGCTCACCGAGGAGTGTAAGAGATTTGCGACAAGAAACCAAAGCTGATTGAAGAACATCCCTCAGTAAGGTCAGGGTTTAGCCTCCTTTGAAGAGCCCTTGAAGATGTGACTAGTTAGGGACATCCTAGTGCACTGTGCTGGCCACATGGGGGAGCGGCAGAGACCTTGACAAAGCACACCCGAGAAGTAGAGTGAGTAGCTCCTTGACCTGTGCCAGCTCTTCCTAGACCTTCCTCAGAGCACCGCCTGCTCATAGCTCGATTTCAAACCTCTGGCTTCTTAGACTGCAAGATCACCGATTTATGTTGTTTTGAGTCACCAGATTTGTATAAAGTGGGTAGTCTAAAGACGGACATCGCTCAAGGTGCTCTTATACAACCGTTCAAGGAGCTTAATAAGCTGTACGCCAAGTTACAAGCCGTATATGAGAATCCAAATACCCACATTCTTCCCATTTGTGAGGATAAAAGATTGTGGGAAGGAGGAGGGTTTAAGGAACACGCTATCCGTGTGCAGGATGTCTGGGGCCAAAGCTAGCACACTGACAAGTGGCTTAAAGCTTCCCCTAGAAAATTAATACCTCGAGACCTAGACTGCAAAGAGGAACCAGACCTAGAGGGACGTGCGTCAAAGACAAGAGCAACCCACACACTAAATTTGAGTTTAACAGATGTGCATAATTTTAAAACAAAGGACAAGAATAGGTTAACAAGAGCCAGGAGGTGTTCAGTGATAAAAATGAAACTCAGAGTCAAGCTAAGCCCACATCCTCGTAGTTCAAGCGGAGACCTAAGGAGAAGCAGCAACTCTAAAGACATGAGCCAGCGCACTTAAAGGTGCTATAAGTTGTGGGGCCACTGCAGAAGATTAAGAATATCATTTGTAAAATCACCACAGGAGAAGTGAGAAGTGGGTAGACGTCAAGGGCCTCGCAGAGCCACTCTCCTGTTTGGGACATGATTACACAGACTGAGGCTAGCCCGAGGAAAGTTAATTCATTTGCAGAATTATTTAAACAAAAATTTAGATTATTTTATTTTATTCGTGTGTATATGTATTAGTTGCATGTGAATTCTGATGTGTGAAGAGGCCGTGAGAGGGTCCCTTAAGCTGGAGTTACTGTGGCTGTGAGCTGCCCTGTGGGTGCTAGGAACCAAATGCTAGTTGTTATACTCTTAACCCATAAGCCATCTCTCCGGACATCCTTACAGAATTATTTAAATGAGAAAAGAAGGCCCATGCTGAAACACATAATTAAACTTGAGTTATTTCTGGAGGTCTCAGCCACACTAATGAGGAGATTATAGGAAATCCATCTGTCTCAATGAAAGGAAGACATTTAAAAGAAAAAAAACAGTGTATGAGCTCTTTCTCATTCCAGCAACTTCCACATTATAAACACATGGAGCTGAGGCTATGTCATGTCAGCACATATGTTAGACATGGCAGCAGTGTCTACAGGCATTTCAGCACACAGGCTATACATGTGATTGTTAGCGTCTTGCAATTTGAAGGTCACTCCCAACTCTAGGGATCTGTTATCTTGGGGCGGGGGAGGAATGAAGTGTGGGGTGGGAATCAATTTGCAAAAATGTTTACAGGACACTGATTTTGATTTCTTCGAAAAGAAGGTATAATTTTGGTTTAAATGTTAGTTTACTTTAAAACACAAGGGCAGCTAATTACAGTGCTAAAATGAGTATGTAGCTGACATCAATTAAAATGTAATGTGTAAGTAGAGTTTCCATTTGACGGAGGCCTTAAAAGTTGTCAGGTTATAAGTATTCTTGGCTGGCAGCATTTGAGAACGTGGGATAAAAGTAGACGTAGCTGGGATTTTGGAGACAGAGTTCCAAATTATGGGCCAGAGGCTCCAGTTCTTTACTTTGGCTCTTGATGGTGCATTTAACCCTGCGTCTCCAGTGTTATATGGGAGATAACGGTACACATTCTAACTTACCAGGGACTGTAAGACACTCATAACAAAGTGCTTTCTAAGTACCAATAAGTATGCGTGACTAGACTGGCATGGAAGCAGATTCTCACAGACATTCGGGTACAGGTGACTTATTTGGAGGTCCTAGGGAGCTCTACTAGGAAAGTGGAGGACGAGGCAAGATACAGAAATAAAGAGCAATTAATACAGAGAGAGCATTGCTGCAGGCACCTGAGGGACAGTCAGGCTGAGAGGTGCTGGGAGGCTGCACAGAACACAACTGAGGGATGGGAAAGCTCCAGCAGTTCCCACAGTCTTCGGCTGTGTCTGTTACCAAGGCAGTAGTTTACCATGCTTTCAATGCCCTTGATGTAGCATAATTATGATCCCTAATCAGGAAAAGTTCTCAGTCAACCTGTGATGGAAATTTGCAGACGTCATTAGCTCTGCGTGCTCACGCGTGGAAGTCCGGAAAAGCGTGCATACGATACCCATCAGCACCGTTCGCGCACGCCCGTAGCTTCATTTGGAGACAACTAAAGTACAAAGAAGTTGAAAGACTTGGCTGTACATACTCAATTTTAAATTTTAAAAAATCGTAATTCAACTAAAAAAACTACTCATTTCTGACTAAGAACTTAATTTCACCTTAACAACTAATTCATAAGGTTTTTGTGAGAGCTCTTCTTGAGTCCCATAGACTGTGCACAGACTTCTATGCACACATATAAAATCTGAATATAGTATTCCTCTCAAACACACACACATGAAAACCAAAAACTTTTTTAAAAGACCATTAAGACAAAACAAACAAACAAACAAAAAGTGCACAAATAGCATGGAGTTCATATCAAAAGTAAAGTTGTGTGTGTAGGAAGGTAGGTAAGATCTGGAAGGAGTTAGGAGAGGGAAAAGAATATAGTGCGTGATCAAAATATAATATATGAAAATTTAAATTTAAAAAGTTGAGCATGTAACGATGTTTTGGTATCATCAAATTAAGAAATATGGAGATAGAAAGAGTCTAAGAGGACAAATTGAAACATAGTGGTAAAGGACAATGTATATTTGCAAGAAAGGTAAGAGGGCTTCAATATTCAATAAGATGCTCATCAGCCCAGATTTCCTATGCTTGCCTTTCTCCTTATCTGGGTAAGGGTCTATGGTGGATTAAATGAGAAACACCTCCCATAGGCTCAGGCATCTGAACGCAGGTGGTGCTCTTTGGGGGAGGCTTACAAAGTGTGGCCTTGGTGGGGGGAGATTGTCAGTCAGGACAGACTTCACCCTACTCCTAGTTTACTCTGCTTTGTGTTTGTGGTAAAAAAAAAAAAAATGCTGTGAGCTCTCAGCTTCCTGTTCCTGCTGCTCTGCCTGCCACTTGCTTCTGTGTCACCCCACCGTGGTGGACTCTTATCTCTCTGAAACCCGTGAGTCTAAATGTTCTTCTTCCACAAGCTGCCTTTGGCTCATGGTGTCTGGTTGCAGGAAGAGGAAAGCAATTGATGCAGAAGTGGTGTCAGAGAGTGCGCCGTTCCCGTGAAGACGCTGAGCACACTGGGTGTGGGCGGGATGGAGAGGAGCCTGGAACCGTTAACTAGAAAAGAAGCTAAGGGGTTAACAGACCATTTGAAATGAGCCTTGAAAGACAGGGTTGGAAG
The DNA here is from genome assembly GCF_964271855.1 of Acomys minous. Taxonomy (NCBI): domain Eukaryota; kingdom Metazoa; phylum Chordata; class Mammalia; order Rodentia; family Muridae; genus Acomys; species Acomys minous. The sequence goes on from NC_140483.1 coordinate 140,664,212, forward strand.
ACAAGGTTGGACTGCAGGAGCCCAGATCAGAAAGGGGACTTTAACGGCAAGCGGGAGAGAGGCCATCCCTGTGATATTTTGGCAAAAGAACTAGTTGGCCTTGGAACTATAGTCCAAAATAAACTTCCTCCATGAAGCTACCTCTGGTTACTGTGCTTTATCACAGCAACAGAAAAAGTAATAAACATAAGATCTTTGGATGCCATAGAGAAATCTTAACCATGTCTATTTTGCCCTTTTCCAGGCACCTCTTATACCACATGGTCCTGAAAAACATAGTTTTCTTGCTAGCCAGGTGCTAACCCTTGCCTTCCTGAGACCACATGCTAATCTCTTGTCTCGGCTGTAAAGTGCGATCTATTACACGCCTGGCTGTCAGTCAGGCAGTGCAAGATACAGCTCAGCAATCTACAGTGAGGTCTGAGACCTTGGAGTCCCTTCCTTCTGAATGTTTTATGTCGCTGATTTCCAGTGTGGCCTCCAAGTAAGTCACTTAACCTCCTTGGCTCAGTTAACCATATGGAAAATGAACATGATAATATCTCACGAGGGTATTGTGAGATTACTCAATGTTTATAAAGTGCTTGGGAAATGAACACACCAGGATGTGCCCAGTGGTATCATTAATCATTTGACCAGTTGACTCCAGGCATCTGGAATGCACAGAATTCTGCACTTCTTGGACAATTCCACTGTTAATACCTCACAGGTCACAATACTGAAATTATTGGAATTTAGATGAATCTTTGCACCATGGTAGAGGACTCAGAAGTTTCTCACATGTTCCCTTTGGTATCTCCTTTTCACAAACTGTTTCTTCCTTTCTCAGAGCAGAACATTATTCACTCCTGGTTTGTTGTCAAGAGCTGTGCTTCTTAAGTACAGTGGTCCCTCCTAGTCTCCATCATCTATCCTGCCTTGCTGGCTTAGTTGCTCATTCAACAAGCAACCACTAAGCCCACGCTATATTCCATGGACTGTGTTAAGTGGGAAAAGACAAACAAGGTTCAGCCCTGCCTTAGAGGAGCTTCTAGTCTGGAAGTAGACACAGACATAGAAACAAACAGTAACCTAGGAACGTGAGCTCCAAAGTGCTTGGAACACTCGGATAAACTTTTGAGGTAGTATATGTGTGAGGTAGTCCATGAACTTGGGTTCCCAAGAGGATTCCATTCTTTTACCAAAGACTCCTCCTCAAGTTTATTAAAGTTGTACCCTCTGTGAGCATTCAGATCAAATAGTACTGGTTACTTTTCTCCTTTAATGCCTTAAGTTTTGGTGCTGCCCTATCCTATACTTGGCTTCCTTCTACCTTCCTGCCCCCAACACCCTACAGTCTCTGAGGATGCAGATGGCTAGAAATACAGTTCTAAGGCTCACCTCTCACCTCCCTCCTTGGTTTCAGAGTTACCTTGAGGTAGTCAGACTCGATGTGTACACCTTATTCACAATATACCCATTGATACTGCTTGATTTCTCAACGCATGTTAATGGCTCCATAATTTCCCTTCTAAGTGGGCTTTAAGCCTGAATCACAGGGTAACGTATTATTATTCCTTTTCACGTCAGTAAGATGACTGTGCCCTCTGTTTTGATTCTTTGAGGTTCCTCAGATACTGTTTGCTCCTAATACCTCCCATTTACATCCTAGCAAGTCTCCTATCTCTTACCCCGTGCTGAGAAGTTCCTCTCTGCATCCCATACACTGATAACACAGACGTTCATTCTAAACGTTCTTCTATTGATACCACTTATCCGGTCAAAAACATTGACTGTTCCTATTGTCTACTAACTTAAGCCAAGCTTTCTCGCTCTGTAGGTTGACTTAGCTCTTTTACGTTCTTTCACTACATCTTTATAATGAACCTAAGATGAAGCCAGGCAGGTGGTTGCTGCTCTACGAGTAGAGACCCTGATCGCCACATCTGATCTGCACACAAGCTTCCCTGTCTTGCCTGAAGTGTGCTTTTATCTGTCCCTGCCTAGTACATCAAGGTGAACATCAAACGCAGCCACTTCTGCACAACCTCTTTCTATATTGAAGCTCTTCTCAGCTGATTCTTTCTTCAAACCTCCTGAACTTTTTTTTTTTTGCTTAGTTCTGTTCTCATGAGTTTCTATAGTACTCTGCTTACTATTTGTCTTACTCTGTTCCAGGCTGAAAGAACCTTGAGATAGAATAGATGTTATTCCCTCATAATTTCCCCCAGCATGTATAGTAATACTTGATAGTCAAATGTAGCCAATCTTTAAAAAAAAAGGCTTGCTCTTGAGTTAGATACTTTTCATTTACATAAATATAATCTCTCTATAAAATATTTTAAGATATAATATCTGGTCTAATTGATGTGAAGAAAGAAAAATGAACAAAACATGGAATGCTTGCTTTGTTAATATTTTTATTCTACATTTTACATTTCTAACCATAATGAACTTCTAAATGAACTTTTAAAACCTGTGTTATCTCTTCAGCACTAGGGTATAGAAATGAATAAGGCCTAATCCATGCGCACAGGAATTCATGGGTAAATCAAGGACATAAACCCTTATGCAAGTGCATTGCAGCAACTGGCAGTAAGTATGGAATTAAATTTTTTATAAGGCAGAGAATTGAGACAGAACCTTAATCTGGGGAGCATAAATGGGACAGGAAATTCACCACAGAAGCCAGAGCTTTCCAAGAAGTAAAGGTGGTGGATGTGGGCCAGGGGCCTGCTGTTCTTTGCATTTTCAAAAGCCCGAGTCAGAAAACAGTACAATGGAATCACAGGATCTGCAGCATAAAGGATATCTGGAGGGCGTCAGGCAGGATCTGGAGGAGCGACTGAGAGCTGCATTGCCAACAGTCGTTTATGTCTTACTAAGTAGTTTAGATTGTTTTCTGTGCATGAAAGGAAGCTGGAAAAAGGGTTTTAAGGAAAGCTAATGGGAGGGGAGTAAGGGGAAAATGGGAGGGAGGGAAGAACGGGAGGATACAAGGGAAGGGATAACCATTGAGATGTAACAAGAATAAATTAATAAAAAAAAAATAAAGAAAAAAAAAGAGTGAGAGGATTACAATCTGGATGTAATGTGAGTAAATTATAATAAAAAATAATTTTTAAAAATATAAATAAATGTGTACTAAAATACAAATACCTTTGGGTTAGAAGTAATATTTCCATAATCCCCCCTCCCAAGACTTTATAGACAACTTCTTTGTCATTGGTAGAGTATTTGGTGGCTGGCTTGTTAGCTTAGACCTGAGCCTGACATAGACCAGCTGATCTCTAGTGGGGGCAAATGAAACAAACGATTTCTTGCTGGACACTGCAGAGGCTTCACTGATGTTGTCTTATTCAGCAAGGGATAAGACAATATGTTTATCTAAATGTGCTTTGGTTTTGTTTCTTTGTGGCAGTGGTGACTGAGGCCTCATGGTCTCATGCATGCACATAAATGCTCTGCCACTGACAGCACATTCCAAAACACACTAATAAATATTGGATGATCTAAAAAAAAAAAAAAAAAAGGAAAGCTAATGGACTGACTTTCCTAAGTTTTCTTGTTGTGATCTCAATTCAGGTATGTGGGAGGGAGGTTGAAATTGTGTGTGTGCTCACATGTGTGCAAGGGTTACGAAAAAGGGGTTAAGAAAAGATCTCAAAAACAAAACAAAACAAAACACTGAGCTTTCTGAGGAGTAAATGGACTTAGACTTATATTAAAAACTGTAGGTGAAGACTCTCCTCATCCACACTCTGTTGCTGTAAGAAGACATTGCTCCAAAGCAATCTGAAGAGGAAAGGATTTGTTTTGACTTACAAGCCATCATCAAGTGAAGCCAAGGCAGGAACTCAAGACAAGACATGGAGGCAGGAACTCAAGACAGGACATGGAGGCAAGAACTCAAGACAAGACATGGAGGCAGGAACTCAAGACAGGACATGGAGGCAGGAACTCAAGACAGGACATGGAGGCAGGAACTGAAGTAGAAACCATGGACTACTGGGCTTACTGGATTGCTTCCTCTGGCTCACTCGGCTACCTTTCTTTTTTATTACACACACACACACACACACACACACACACACACACACACTGACACACACATGCCAGTTTGGTGGAGCCATTGTTCAATTGAGATTCCCTTTTACCACTTGACTCTAGTTTGTGTCAAGTTGACAAAAAACTAACCATACAACTCAACACACAGATACATCACTCTTAAGCCATATCCTTCTCATTTATTTTTACTCAACATCTCATGCAAGTATCATAATATAGAACACAGCCCAACTTTTATAACTTCCACAGTCTTACTTTTTTTCTCTCCACACTTATCTGGGCTCCTATAAAATAAAAGATGTGTTATATACTTTCCTATTTCAAAAGAGAAGTACCAGGGACCAGTTATAATCAGATCAAAGAAAAAAATGGAACTGCAGTAGTGTAAATAGCTTAGTGTCCAGCATCTGGGCCTCAGTAGGGGGTCTTTGAGGCTTCAGAGGGCTTGGGTAGCACCGTCTCTCTAGCTCTGCCATCTACAGCACACACGGCCACCTGACACTGTCTGTGGCAATCATCTCACAACCCGGGCATCTCCAGTGCACTGGTGTCTCCACTGCAACCGAGGCTGTGTTTTCACTACTCTTCTCCCGTGGCCTCTCACAGGGCCAAGCCTCGGCTGTCTTTTGTCCTACCACTCATTCACACCAGCACCAAGTAGGAGACACTTACAATCGCCAAGCTCAGCTTCCAGCGTGAGATGGGACCCTACCTCACCTGGGATCACGGTTCTTGTTAACTGACACTGAGGAAATGCTTCTCAGAAATTCCACGTACGAGTGCTCATCCCTTCTTAATCACAGATGAGTTTTCAAACCAGCTATCTAGGGTCCACTGGTCTAGTACAGCACCAAATGCTTCACTTCCACAGACTTGTTAAATCGTCTTATGTTCAAACAGCAACTGTCTCATGTCTGAGAGGCAGAGAACCTGTTTCTCAGGCATTGAAGGCCGGTACCTTAGCCACCAGAATAGTCCCACAATGGTTCTCACACAATGGGGAGGATGGCAACCTGGTACTTGCTTAGATTGTAAGACTGGGTGACTCTGAAGTCCCAGTCTGGCACTGGAAACCCAGCAGTTTCTTGGAGACCCACCTTGATAGATGAATGAAACCCGAAGACTCTAGTTCTGATACCATCTAAAGAAGCAACTGTAACAACAGGAACCGTCCATTTGGCGGCTGGAGGAAGGCCAGGCGAGCAACCGTGAATGATTTTCCTACTGCCTTGCCTGTTTTAATCGGACCTGCTAGCAGAAGGTGCTGCACACTCACGGGCAAGGTCTCCTCACGTGAATTAAGGCAATGAAAACAGCTCTTCAGGTGGAGTTTCCTATTCAGGTGATTTAATTTCTGGCAAATTGATGTTAAAGCCAACCACCAGGGCATGTTTCCATAACACCAGCTGGAACCATGTCAGGCCCCTATGCAGTAGAGCAGACAGTGTTCCAAGCATCATTACAGATCATTTTTCTTCATGGTGATCATCAAGATGGGGAAACTCAGTCACAAGTGGACACGGCTGTGTGGACACGGCTGTGTGGACACGGTGCTCCAGACGCTACGGAAGTCCAAGGGCCTCGGCAGCCTGTGCCACAGCTGTGAAGACAGGAGACCTGCTTCTGTCACCCTTCACTTCCTTTCACTCTGAGAACAACTGTGTGTGCTGAGCTCTGGAGGAGCTGGGGCTGCAGACTGTTGAAAAGGATTGGGAGCCAGGCACTGCTGAACCCAAGACCGCATTCAATAGAAAATAACATGGTTGTTATTCAAAACAAAAATATTCGTTCCAGCACTGAAAACTACATTTACAAGTTAAGCATGCATTTTTTTTTTTTAGTAGAAAAAAAAATTCCAGGAGAGGAGCAGCATCCCTGTAGGTCTGGAGGGAAGGGGCATCCAATTGCCTATTCATGAGGGAGCCAGCCTCTTGGGCCTATAACATTTCCAAACAGGCTGTGCAGCAGAGACCATGAAAACCGTAGGTCCCTAAATCCAGAATCTTGTTGTAAACAGACACAACACAAATCTCAAAGCTCATTTTTCTCTGAAGTTGGCACTATGAATCTTGTTCTGGGAGCTTCTGAGGACCAGCACACATCTCAGGTGGAGGAACCTGCATCTGTGCAGACTGCAATACTAATGTGATGAAGAAAGGCTCCAAATGCATGTCTGACAATCTGCTGCAGTACCTTAAAGGTGTGTGTGTGTGTGTGTGTGTGTGTGTGCGCGCATACTTGTGTGCTGTGTATATATGTATGTGCGCTTATGTGTTTATGCATGTGTGCATCTATGTGTATCTATGTGTGTGTGCATGTATGTATGTGTGCCTGTGTGTGCATGCATGAATGTGTGTATGTGTGCCTATGTATATGTGTATGTGCATTCATGTGTGTGTATGTGTGTGTATATGTGTGCACGTGCTCTCGTCTATACATGCTACATACACACTGGTAAATAACTTTGTCCTCCTTATTTCTCTGCTGCTGTTAGAAATAGTCTGACAAGATCATCTTAAGAGAGAAGGGTTGCTTTTGACTCACAGCTCCTGGTGGATAGAGTCTATGGAGGCAGAGAAGACATGGCTGCCGGCAAAAAGATGTGACGGCCGGAACAGAAGACTGACTAGCCAGTTTAAATGCACGTTCAGGAAACAGAATAGACAGGAAGTGAGGTAAGGCTATGAAGCCTCAAGGTCTGTGCCAATGACGCATGGTTGCCACCAAGTCTTGACCTCCAGAACGTTCCACACCTTTCTTACCCAGCTCCATCAGCCAGGGATCGAGTGTTCAAATATGCAACCCCATGGAAGATATTTTGTATTCAAACCACAGCTGTCTATCTATGGCTTTCTCTACTTGGGAGTGTGGCGGGCTAGGAGAGTCTCACCTTTCTTCTTTCTCCTTTCTGTTAGGTTGCCCCAAGCATTGTATTCTCACAGGAGGTCTGAGTCTGGCTGTGTTATCTAGAGTTACACAAGTTAATTGAAATTAACCTTTTGCAGAAATTAGAGATAACAAAAGTTTGCTTCTTTCTCAAGCTGGAAATGTGCACAAATTCTAGTGGGATTTAAATGTCCACAGATGCACTGTGGTCTCGCTCTGTTCTGTCTGAATGAAGACGGAGCTGGCTCTGTTCAGCTCTGTTGGAGAGTTCTACACTTCTCCTCCTCCGTTCCAGACTCACTGTGCTGACTGCCAAAGTGTGCTCCGTGGTGCCATGTTCCTGGAAGTGCCATGTTCCGAGAGGGCAACTCGTCTTGAATGTGGCCGGCTAGGGCAGGTAAGCACGCCAGGAGGGTCACTTTGTGCCGCTAGATGAGTTCTCGGACCTTTATACAGTGTGTCTAGAAGGGAGTTTTAGGGAAAAGTCAAGCTGACGGCCGGAAAGCTCTTCCAGCTTATGAAAAGAGGTAGTGACAAAAACTACTGTCTAGATGGAAGGAGCTTGGAGGGGAAGTCCGGGGGTCACAGGGAGGCACCTAGGTATAGATGATGGAGCCCAAGGCCACGCAATGACATAAAAGTAAGGGATGCCTCAATCATTATGGATCCTGGTGTTAGACAGAAATTTGCTAAGAGCAAAAGTATTCACTGTGTATTTTAAGAAACCAAAAGTCTACACAGACTAGAAAAAGGGAAGAGTAGCCAGGAGCGAAGGAGGCTGCAGTAATCAACACAGTAGACTTCAGGTGTGAGGTGTCTACAGGGAAGCACCCTTGGGAGCCCCGAAGGCAGGGTCAACATTCCCGGATGACTCCAGTGGATGCCAGAACAAGTTAGTGTCAAGTCATTGAATGTGACCTAGTCACAGTAATGTAAGCTGGCCCTGACATAGAAGGAGGTCAGAGTTCATTCCTGGCAGTGAGCAGCCTAGTGATCCAGCCAAGGACAAAAGGGGTTTTGATTGGCGAGCAATTTATCATGTCTGCCTCCAAACTGCTCAGCGTCTCCACGTCCTTAGAGAAGCGAGCACGGTTAAGCTAGCTATCACTGCAGACTTGCCGAATGCTGGCGTGAATAATAGAAAGTTTGCCTACGTATGAATTCCGCCACAGGCAGTGGCAAGGAGGCTGACAACTTCATATAATGCATTCACATCCCCGGCACGCAGAAAGGCAAGAACACGTAAGCACCGAGAGGCCTAGCATAATCCTCCAGGGAAACGCAAATGCAATGGCGAACAGATTTGTTACTCCCCAGAATCAATCCTTTGTCATTTACTGGGGACTGGGAAATGCAGCTTTGATAAATTGAATCCAGAGTTAATCTGAAACATCTTATAAGCCAGCGGTTACAAATATGTGTGGGTAAAAACCCTTCCTGAGAGCTGCTTTTGGAAAAGGGCAAGTTCCTTCGATTCTCCACTTATTTCATTCCCTTCAAGAAAATGTGCTAATGAATCGAGCAAAAGCTTGGTAATGGGAAGATGAGACTCAAGTATTGGCTCTCTTCTGGAAGGAGAACTAACTCCATCACAACTTCCCTCTAGAACTTGCAAAGTACTTATAGCCATTTTTAAGAAGGGCCAATTAGTTCAGAATAGAGTTAATCAATAACTCCGGTACCGAGGACCGGAGGGTGCCAGGCACTTTAGAGACAGGCTGCCTGAGGCTGCAGGATCTCGTCCCTGGTGTCTCAGCCAAGCTGTCATTGTGGAAGCTGATTTCCCCATACGTAGCCAGGTCCATCTCAGCATCACTGCGGACTTGCAGTGGGGTGACTGGGGTCCCCACCCCAATTCCTCTTACATTCTGGCTGTTGGCTTAAGGCCAACACGTCTGCTCAAGGCTATTTGCTCAGGATAATAGAGTTCAAGGTGTGATTCCCTCCATTGAAATTAGAAAAGTTAACAAGGCCACAGCGGTCCAAGTTAGAGCGATGGAGTGAACTTGGTACTTCTGGGCTGTGGCTGTTAATTCCACCACAAAGACTAGGTTGGCACAGCTGCAGCAATTAGGGTCGGAGGGAGAAAAGGACAAGAAGAGGCCTGTTGGAAGGAGCCCCACTCCCCCCTCAGCAAGCTCCCAGGGTTATCTTAGGGGAGAGGTTACTGGGCGGCATAGGTACCTCACTCACCTATTCAACATCGAGGGATGAGTGGCCCCTATGCCCAGCAGTTTTTTGTGACATCATCTATTGTTTGTTTGTTTGTTTTGTTTTGTTTTTCCAGGCAGGATTTCTCTGGGTAGCCTTGGCTGTCCTGAAACTCACTCTGTAGACCATGTGACACTATTCTTAACACTACTCTCAAGGTATTTCCATACTCCACTCAATGTACAAGTCATTTCGTCTTCATCAAAAAACATACTCGGTTGCCATGTTTTCCGTAATAGCTTTGTGGTGTGGCTAGCAGACCACATTCCCTGTCATGCTGACATCAAACCCCAGGTGGAGCCACCGCTGCCTCCACCAAATTCTAATTATTTCATTTTGAAAGATGCCACCCATAGGCATGTTCACAGGGAACCTAACTTTGAAGTGAGGACTTTTCTAAGCCATGCTGGCTGTAAATCCCAGGGACCTCCTTTTTGTAGATAAGTTCCTAGGGTGTTTTTACACAAGGAAATGAAAAACTAAAATTACTGTATAAGGTATTCAACTGATTGCCCTGGGGGGTTTGGCTTGGGATGAAAGATACAGCTGTGAAGTTTTCATCTATTGCAGCTGTGTGATACCTATCTCTCCCGCTCATAGCCCGAGCAGGCAGCCCCGAAGCCTCAGACTTGAAGCTTCTTTCTTACATTCTTTATTTGGAGATGTATATTTTATTAAATTTTCTATATTTCAAACCTCTTTGGTTTCAAGTTTGTGTTCAGGAGCTTTTGATTTTGTTTTTGTTTCTTTCTTTTTTTTTTTTTTTTTTTACAGACTTTGGGTTAATTTTTTGAGAGGTGAAAGGGATGACCAAATCAAATGGTACATAACCAAAACATGCAAAGCAAGGGAAGCCATCTTCACATCTCTGCTCTACAATGCCCGTCCCCAGAGGCGGCCACTGCTACTGTTCTATAGTTCTAGAAATTCCCAGAGCACACACAAAATAGTCATATATGCAAATGTAGATGTTTTTACACAAACAGTGTAGTAGGTGGTCCAAACCAGCATTTTTTTTTCAATTTAGCAGCATAGTTTAGAGAGCATTCCAAATCAGTATGTTAGGATTTTGCTTGCTTTTTTTTTTTTGTCTTTGTTTGTGGTGTGTGTGTTTGTATGAGTGGGGTGTGTGTGTGTGTGTGTGTGTGTGTGTGTATGTGTGTGTGTTGTGTATAAGGGAACAGTATGTGCACCTCCAAACGCCAGAGGAGAACATGGAGGGGGTGTTCAGTTCATTACTTTTTCATTTGAGTCAGGGCATCTTACTGAATCTGAGGTTCACTGTTTGTCTAGGCTGACTGACCAAGGAGTTCCTGGCATCTACCAGTCCCTACTCCTAACGCTGTTGGCAGACACCTGTGGCCATGGTCAGCTCCGTGTGTTCTCTCTCTCTGTCTCTCTCTGTCTCTCTCTGTCTTTCTCTGTCTCTCTCTGTCTGTCTGTCTGTCTGTCTGTCTGTCTCTCTCTCTCTCTCTCTCTCTCTCTCTCTCTCTGTCTCTCTCTCTCTCTCTGTGTCTCTCTCTCTCTCTGTCTCTCTCTCTTTCTCTCTCTCTCTCTCCCTCCCCGCATCCACTACACCACCCCCTCCCCCGCTCCCGTGGTTGCTAGAGAGTCTAATCCCGGTTCTGAAATTCGTGCAGCAAGTTCTCTTAACCACTGCCACCTCTACAGTCTACGTGTTGGTTTTAATTACTACAGAGCATGCCATGTCAGTTCAATTAATTATTTATACATATAAAATTTTAATTGTCCAATCTTGTGGCGATTAAATCAATACTGTGATAAGTAAGCTATTTACTGGAAGATGAGACTATCTGGAGCTGAGTAAATCTTCAGTGGCATCACACTGGCTAGATCACCCTCACTCAGGGCCATGCTCAGGGGTAGTGGACCAACACAAGTCATACTCCGAGAAGATTAGTGGCTTTTCCCATTTCCTTTCTTTTCTTTTAAACTAAGAATGGACATAAAATTGGGTGAATAGGGAAGAGAAGGTTTGGGAAGAGTCAGGGAGGGGATGGGAAAGAAGATGATAAAAAATGTACAGTATGAAAGTCTCAAAGAACACATTTTCAAAATAAATACTTAGAACTAAAAAGTAAATCAATGTTAAGAAGTATAGCTAATATAAAAATAAATATTCATAAATATAGCTAAATATTTAGAAATATAGAAATATATGTGGATCCGAGGATGATTTTGACTTTCAATCTTTTAATAAACACTGCAGCTGGAAGCACAGAGGCTAGTATATGAACAACATGCCTATCGCCCTCCCTGAGCCATCAAAATGTTTCTGCGGCTGTGACAAAAGGGAACACAACTTGTCACTTCGTTTTGATTTTTCGTGCTTATGTGAACCCTTTCTGCATTGGCGCTCCTTTCCTGTCCACTGTCATTCTTCCCTGGCGCTAACGACGTCTTACTCTTTACATAATAGGAAGACCAAACTTATAGACACGCTTTTAAAATGCCTATAAATCAGTTTCTCTGGTTCTGGCCATAATTAATTTTTTTAAATGTGATTTTAGAACTATCCTAAATGCTTCTGAAATCCTGATTAAAATAATTTTAAATATCATGGACCTGATCTGCATCTTCTTAGACAAAAAAAAAAAAGTAAAATTTTATATCGGATCTGATTGAAATGTTCTTGGCTGCACACCAAATTGCCACATATTTAGCCATTTAAAACAACACCTGCTTGTTTCAAATTTCCTCTGAAGTCTGAATGTAGCTCAGCTGGATTCTCTGAGAAGGCCCTCATCAGCACTGTGATTAAGATGCCGGCCAGGCCTGGGATGTGGCCTGTGGACCGCAAAGGGTAAAGGCCCCACCCCATGCTCAGACAGGGTTTGGGAGAAGTCAATTCCGAGAGGCAGCTGTCTTTAAAGCCACCAAGGAACAGAGGAAATCTCAAGCCAGACTGCCTCAAGACCTTTTAGAGAGATGTGTTTATTGAACACAATTACGGGAATAACATTCTGTTACTAAACCGTGACCCCTGCCTACAACGAAAGGGGTGAGCCCGAAAGAGCACAGATACCATGCTCATGACCTGTCAGGGCTGCAGAATAGAGAGCAAACAGCTGGGAAATTTTCCCTTGGGGTGGGGGGAGGTGAACCTTAGTAGCAAAAGATTAAAATAATTTTAATGTGAGACACAGGGTGGCACCTTCTAGCAAAAGCCCCACAAAACAAAATACTATGAGAACTTTAAAAGGAAGGAGAGACCTGAAGTTTTCTTTAAAGAGCTAGCAGTCGCTTTGAGATGTTGGAGGCCATTGTGGTGTCTATGTTCCTCATATCATAGCCAAGCACGGGCTGAGTGCAGACTCTAGACCAGGCACGCTGCTGTGCACACGGGAATCCGCACTGCTCCTCCCAGAAGATCAACTCCACGGTCAAAGCCCACGTTTGCCTAGTTTACTCTCATTCGCATTATTACTTTACCAAAGGAGTTTGCTGCGGACAAGCAAATGCCGTCCGGTGGTAGGTCCTGGGGAGGGAGTTGTGGAGGATGATTCCAATACAGATCTGCAGATAGCCTGGAGGTCCACGCAGTGACCGTCTCTTCTCTACTGAGCTGGTGGCAGGAATATGGCCCTCATCTGATCCCCAGCCTGGACTTACTCATTAGGGAAATGGGTGGCCCTGCAGTGCATAAAGAAATGGAGCTGAGTCAGTGCTCCTGAGCCGAGAGTTGGGAGAGGAGGACAGACCGCCCTCAAGTCTATGCAACACTGGGCCTAACAGTAAGTGGTGGAGATGCGGAGGGAAGGGGCCAGAGAGCACGCAGCCTGCGGTGGGCTTAGCTTCCTGTGGCTCTCCTGAAAGCCGTCTGTCTAGTGTAATTATAAAGAATAACTCATCCATTGCTTCAAACCTGCAGCTTTCATCCCCCTTTCTTTTGATTCAGACGTCTTTGATAATAGCCACTGACTGTTTGAAACGGCTGTGGGGGGTATGCCTTTTCAGATCTACTTCATAAACTGTATCTCTAACATGCTGTTCTCTCATGAAGAAGTCTCTGCACTGTTCACCTGTGCAACCTGGAGCATCTCCACTGAGGGAGGTGAGAGAAGAGGGCATTGCCTCCATGCCCGTAGCTACGGCCACTTTGCTTTGCTTGGCTTAATCTGCTTAAACTTCCATTTAAGATTTGTTGATCCAAGAAAGAGTTTTTTTTGTGTGTTGAAAACAGAGACTGAGGCGTGGGAAATGGTTGTACACTGCTCCCCTCCTATTCAGAGCAGGGTTTCCTCATTAGTGTCCCCACAGCCGCATCCTCAGCTCGAGCCTCGTCCCCTAGTGTCATTTGTTCCAACAGATGTTGGCAGGTCGCTACGTGATGAAAGACAAAAGCTTCTAGAGTGTCATCATCACCTGTCAACTAGTGTGTGTGCTGCACGAGCGTGAGGAGATGAAGTCCACAGCAGCAGCCAGGTGAAAGCCTGGCACAGGGGCATCCAGCAGGCGTCCATCCGCCATCCCAGTGCTGGGGAGACAGAGGCAGGCAGATCCCTGGGGGGTTGCTGGCCAGTTAGACTTGACTGCTTGGCAAACTATAAGTATAATGAAAGATGTGGCCTCAGAAAACAAGATGGAGACTAAAGAAAACTCCTGACGTCAACATGTTGTCTCAACTTGCGTTGGCACGCACACACAACACACACACACACTCACACACACACATCAAACATCTACAAATGCATACAAATCAACGTCCCATGTGCACACACAAACACACACACAGACACACACACACATTTCCACATGTACATACATACTCAATTGCATACATATAAAAACATATGCACACAAATATCCACACATGTACACATACATACATGCCCAAATACCCACTTCCACATATGCACACATAGCTACATTTACACATGTGCACACATACATGATGATGCATACACATAACCACATGTACATAAAGAAATTTATTTTTTTAAGTATTTGCTACCATATCATTACCAAGAAAAATCAGTCTAAATTCTTTCTCATGCTATTTAGTTTTTGGTGAGTATTATAGTATGGTTGGTTTCTCTGATTTTTTTCATTAGACCTCTTTATATTTTACAATGATTTTTGCTTCTATTTAAAAAAGATTCTACTCTTTGCTAACAGGTAGGGACTACAAATTATTGGAGAATCAATAGTAGAGTGTAGCCTCTCAAGAAAAACCTAGCTGATGAATTCAGGAAGTGTTGATCATATGTGCCCTTTTTAAATAAACATATAGCTCCTTAGTATTTTGATATAACTAAACAACAACACGAGGAAAATTCTCACTGTTTAGAGTTCATGCTCATAATTCTATTATTAGGAAGAAAATTTTCAGCAATAGACTTGAATTTGAGTTAAGGACACTGATACTGGCGTATGAAGAATGAGCCATCTTAGTTCAGCGTTGTTACCTGTGTGTTCGTCAGATCCTCGTTACTATAACAAAGTCCTTGAGGCAGTTAACTTACAAAGAAAATGTGTATCTAACATATGGTTCCTTAAGTTTAGCCCCAGATCGAGTGACCTCTTTGCTCGGGACCTCTGGAGAAGGTGGTAATCAAGGTAGGAGCTTGTGGTAGAGTAAACCACCCACCTTATGAACCACTTCAGGGCCTCTCATGAGGCCACACCTCCTTAAGGTCCACCCCATCTTCCAGAAGGATCAGCATGAGGACCAAGCCTTTTTACACACGAGCTTATAGGGGACATTTTTTGTTTGTTTGTTTTTACCCTTGGGAACTAATTTTCACAAAATGGAGACACGTCAGTTGTAATTCCATTTGGTTAAGAAAACACACACTGCACCAGGTCCTATGCATATCTTTGTATTTTGGGGGGGACTCCTGAGTATGAGAATGAGTGGGTCTCTGATCCCTCTGCCTGTTCTTGGGTCTCTTTTTCTTCTGTTGAGTTGCCTTGTCCAACTTCCATGTGATGGTTTTTGCTTTATCTTGCTATATTTTATTTTGTCGTGTTTGGTTGTTATGTCTTAGAAGCCAGTTGTTTTCTAAGGAGAGAAATAAAGGGAGAGTGGGTCCAGAGGGGAGGGGGAGGGGGAGGAAGTGGGAGGGCTAGAGAGAGGGGCAACTATAATCAAGATACATTGTATGAGAAAAGAATATTTTTTAAATAAAGGAGAAAATGAAAAAAATTAAAAATGCATACTGTAAAGTTCTTCTGATATATACTTCAATAATCCCCGAACCATCACTGAAGTCAAACCCAGATCAAGCCCTGTAAGTGTCCTCCTGTGTGACTGACCAGAGAGTAAAGATGTAGGATGACCAAATCAGAAGTCTGGTTCAAACACTCAGACATGAACAAGACAGCATTTTTATAAAACTCCTCTTCTACCTTAAAAAGACCAGACTTAAGCAGGGGTTCCCTCGGTAGAACCTGTCCCATCCTCAGCTCACGTGACCCTTGTGCCCTAGTGTGTCATTGTAGGGTCTAGATGTGCTTGAGAGGGCAGCAGCTTCTTGAGTGTCATCACCAGGAGTAGCCAGGCCAACTGAGGTATCGTATCTGCCAGGAGTCTACACAGTCTGCACTTGCCCAACTTTTACCTCAAATAGAGTAAAAGGCACATATAGAGAATTCGAGTCATATAAAAGCAGTTGTCGGACATGGAAACCATGCTGGAAGGCAAGGTCTGTACGTAAGAGCCATTGCCACATGAGCCTCAGATTCAACCACTGGGATCCATGGTGAGGGGACAGAACTGACTCCTAAAAGTGGTCTTCTGGCCTCTGTGAAGGTGATAAATTCATTAAAATGTAAAGATAAACAAAGGGTTTGACAAAAAAGAAACTATGCTTCACATTTTAAATGCTAACCCTTTCCAGGCTGTCGGTAAGCAGCACCACTGGGATCGCCCAAATACCAGGCAGCAAGCTACCAGCTGCAGCTTCCATCACTCACAGGATGACAAGCATAAACAACCAGGGCACTGCAAGGCATGGACCATCACCCGTCCTCAGTCAAGAAGCATCTGGAATAAATAGTGCAGAAGGAACGTTTTTTTAAAATATCAATAATATTCATAAAAGTCTCACCAGAGTCAACAGGAAATCAACAACACACAAATCATGCCATTTGAGAAAGCTAATATTACTATGAATGCTACAAGTATTTTTTAAATATTATAAATACATTTATTCATAATAAATCAATAACTTACCAGAGTGCCCACAACCTCTCAGATCATATCCAAGAAAAAAATACATATCTAAGTATCTTTCTCTCTATTACAAAATTCAGTTGGAAGTTAATAAAAATATTTCCAAAGAAAAATCTCAGGACAGGATAGAAAATAAAAGCAGAAAGATATATCCCAATGATTTTGTGAGATTAGCATTATTCTAATATCAACCACACAAACATTACAAGAAACCTGCTGACCAGTCTCCCTTATAATCACGCATGATAAAAAAAACAAAAACAAAAAAACTTTAAACTTTAGCAAATCAACTCAACGATGTATAATGAGACTAATACGTCACAGCCCACCATGTGTACCTCAGTAATGCAAAGTTGGTTTATCTTTAAAAATCAAACACTGAGGATGCAGTTCATTTTTGGAACATTTCCCCTATCTTATGCAAGGCCTGGGTCTCATCCTCATCAAAATACACACACCCACACGTGCGCATGCACACACACACATGCATGCACACACGCACACATATGCACACATGTAAACTTAACACACATGCATGCACACACATGCACATTCACATACACACGCGTGCCTGCATGTATGTATATACACCACATCTGTGCCTAGTACCTGCAGTGGCCAGAAGAGAAGGTCAGATGGCCTGGAAGTGGAGTTACAGATGGCTGTGAGCTGCCATGTGAGTGTTGGGAACAGAGCCCAGGTCCTCTGAAAGAGCAACAATTGTTTTTAACCACTGAATCATCTCTCCAGCCCTAGATATTATTTTTTAGGCAAATATACTACTAACCCTATTTTTTGACATAGATATATGACATTTGTTAATGAATACCCATTGTTTGGATCTTTGTTTTTCCTGGATTCTTTTTTAAAGTAGACAATACTATTTTTCATTGGCTCCATTTAATTCTTGCTATAAATCTTGACTGGCTTTGATTGATATCTTAGTTTAAACTTTTCTGGTTCTGGCTGACACTTTTAAAATGTTTGTAATGTTACTTAGTAATTCAAATGATTATATTTTATATCACTTATTATATATTAATATACGATATAATATGTTCAATTAATATATATGATATGATATATTCAATAAACACTAAATAAAAAAACACTTATTTTCTCCTTATTTCATTGAAGAAAATAAGCACCCATCTTAGATGCTAACTATTTTAAATTCATGGAGTCTATTCACCAAAAGTAAATCTCCCACTGATTAAAAGGCCTCAGGAAAATCCAGCAGAGACAGAACTGTCAGTGGTGCAGGTGAAATAGCACAGTGCAATGATGTGAATGCTTAACACAAGGACAAAAACTTAAAAGCAAATGAAAATAAAATTTACAAAGAGAAAATCAATACACTCGTCTTTTAAAATGGAGACGTGGGGGACACTAACACCCATTCCTGAACAACAACAAAAGCAGCCAGTCTTGGTATATAAGCCAATTATCTTAGCCTGATGCAGGGTCAATTAACATTTTACATAATAATAAAAGACTAAATGATTTCCTTTAAAAATCAGCATCAAGGCATCATCAAAAGAAAGAATTGATACATAGGGTTTCATTAAAATTAATAACTTCTCTTCAAAAGATGATTTTCAAAGAATGCGAACACAGATTGGGAAAAACACTGCTAATCACATAGGCAATAAAGGCTGTGCTTCACAGACTCCCAATAGTCAAAGACGTTTACCAGGAAAAGTACCTAACCAGGCACTTCTCCATGAAGAAATGTACTCATGGCAAGGAAACGTGCAAAGGGCCACTCGTCACCACTGGTCACTAGGGAAATCAAAGCCATAACGAGAGGATACTTCAAACTACGAGGTCTGTGATTAAAGTTGACCATGCTAAGCACAGCAAGGATGTGGGACAGCTAGTGTTCTCATAAACTTTTTTAAAAAATCTAATCTCAGAATGAATCATATTATATTATATTATATTATATTATATTATATTATATTATATTATATTATGTCATACTATATTGCATTGTATTATATTTATTATACTTTTGTGCATATGTGTGTGCACATGGGCATGTGGACTCCAGAGATTGATGGCAGGTATCATCTTCTGTCACTCTCCACTTTATTTTTCAGGCAGGGGCTCTCACTGAACCTGAAGTTCACCAACTTGGCAAGGTTAGCCATCCCGTGAACTCCAGGAATGTGCATGCCTCTGCCTCCCCTGCTATGGGATTCATGGCACATGCTACCACTCCTGGCTTCCTGTGAGGTGATAGGGATCGGAGCTCAGACCTTCGTGCATTTGTAGCAGGCACTTTACAGAGACATCTCCTCAGCCCCTGACAGACTCTTAGGGAAATGGGGTGGTCTGTTTAGAAAACAGTTTGTTGTTGTTGTTGTTGTTGTTGTTGTTGTTGTTTCCTATTCTAATATCTTTTTATAAAGAAAAAAACTATCATTTCATTTTTATGCAGTTACCCATGGTCAATATCCCCAACTCTAAGGGAAACTTTGAAATCCAAAAATCCAGTAAGTTTCACATGATATTATAAAATATCAAGCCTTTTTTAAAAATATATACATTTATATTATTATACATATATACAATAAACTACCTATAGCAAGAAGACACACGACATAATCAAGTTGGCATTTGGTTTTTAAAAAGTAACCATGCACTTATGCTATGACTTTGTGTTTTCACAATAGAAATTAGAGACTTGCACTCAAACATTCATATCTGTCGCTATGATCAAATACCCTGATGAAGCAACTTGAAGGACAAAAAGATTTATTCCAAAGGAACACTGTCCATCACGGTGAGGATGACACAGCAGGAAAGGCACTGTGTTGGGGGCAGCAGGCTGTCTATTCACACTTGGTCTACATTCAGGAAACAGAGGCTGACTAGAGGCCGGGAGGCTGGGTCTCAGGGCTCACCCCTCGTGACTCACTTCCTCAACAACCTCCTCAAGGTCCCGACCTTTCCAAGTAGCACAATCTTCTGGGAACTAAGGGTCCAAACAGATAAGCCTGCAAGGGACCTTTCAAGTTCAAACCCCAGCAGATATTGTATAATATTATGGTCATGGTGTGAAATACTGGTCAGCAAAATATGAGCTATTGATACAGCATCCTGGATGGACCTCAAAATAATCATGCTAAGGGGGAAAAAAGCTAAAGAGATTATGTATAACCTGATCTTATTTCCATAAAATCTATAACTATGTAAAGCTATTGCTAGTGAAAGAAAGTAGCTGAGAGCCACCTAGGCAAACAAAGCAGGAAGAAGGGCTGCAGGAAAGATTACAGAAGGCCTAGGGTAACCTTGGATAATGTTTATTGTCTTGATTGTGATGACGATTTCTTGGGCAATTACATAAGCACAAATCTATAGCTGCCCTAGTTAGCTCTCTGTTGTTGTTATTAAACACTATGACAGAATGCAACCTGGGTAGAAAAGGGTTTATCTAAGCTTACACTTTCCAGGCCACAGCAAAGAAGGAAAAGCTGGCTTAGGAACTGGAGGACGAAGCTGGAGGCAGAATTCCTCCGCCTGAAGCAAAGCCAAGCAGGGATGCTGCTTCCTGGCTTTCTCCCCATGACTTGCTGTTTTGCTTTCCTGTAGAACCTAAGGCCTCCTGCCCAGGGGTGGCATCATCCACAGTAGGCTGGGCCCTCCCAAATCAATCATTAATCAAAGAACACCCCCCCCCAGACTTGCCCACATGCCAATCTGATGGAGGTACTCTCAGTTGAGGTCTCCTCTTTCCAGATGGCCCTAGCTGGTGTCAACTTAAAGGGAGGGGGGCAGGGAAACACCGTGATAATGTTATGTGCTTTGTGTATACTTTTTTGTCTGTTTGTTTTTTCAAGACAAGGTTCCTCTGTGTAGCCCTGGCTGTCCTGGACTCGCTTTGTAGACCAGGCTGGCTTCGAACTCACAGGGATCCGCCTGCCTCTGCCTCCCGAGTGCTGGGGTTAAAGGCGTGCGCCACCACCGCCTGGGTGCTTTGTGTATATTTTGTACTTTATCAATAAAGCAGCTTTAAACGTTTTGACTCTGGAAACATTTCCTACTTCCTTTTTTCTATCAGTTCTTCAAGATCTCAGGCAGTGGGTATCACCAAATAAAATGAGGCAAATTCCAAGTCTCAGAGGGCATTCATAGGGAGGCAGCGCCAAATCACATCCCTTTTTAAAATATCGCAGTACTTAATTTTCTATGTTAGTCTCCTTCTTCTCTGGTCTTTACTTTAGTAAAGACCCAATGCTACGAGGCTTCCCCTGCCCCACTCACTCCCTTTCATTCTGGAAGGCCCCGGGAAGTCACACAGTAAGTTCAGGACAACGAAGACATTAGTAACTAAGCACAAATCACTCTGCGTGAAATGGTGTCTGGGAGCATAGATGGGGGAGCCAGGCTCCCTGGGTCACCTCCCAACCCATCACCTATTAGCTGTGTGACCTTGGACAGCCTCTCGGAGCCTCATTAGCTTGGCCTGTAAAATAAGCATTACTTTACCTGATTTACAAGTTGGTTATGAGAACTAAATCAGTCAGTATCTATAAAGGACTCCGGGCAGTACTTGGCACACAGCACAAACACGCTTCTGTGAAACGTCAATCCTACTGCCCAAAGACTGGTTTTGCAAAATGAAAGAGAACATCTACCGCTGCAGGATATTTGATCCCATTGTGAACCCCGAGATTGTGAACCGTAAAAAAATAAAACCCTGTTTCTGATTATTATGATATGGCTCAGTCTTTGATCCTAGAGCTTTCTTGTTTACTGTAACAAGTACTGGTGGTGTGGCTCAGCCCTGGCACACACCTTTAATCCAAGAGCTTTCTGTAAACAGGATTAAATAAAGTTAACCAGTTAACCCTCAATCAGGGAAGAGGCCGAGAAAGCAAACCGCCGACAGGGATTGAACAGAAAGGAGGGTGGTTGAGTTGAGGGTGTCTAAGACAGTATGGAGAAGGAGAAAGAACCTTTTCCTTCTGGGTCCTGAGCTGAGTAGGAAGGTCAGCTGGGTGTTTTCTCTGCCTCTCTGAGTTAGTAGGATTTCACCCCAGCATATTGGCTCCTGAGTCTTTATTGGCAAAATCAAATGATTGGTTTGGTTGGTTGGTTGGTTGGTTTTGGTTTTTGGGTTATTTTGTTTTGTTAGCTTTAAAACAAAAATGTACTCAAAAAAAAAAAAACACCTAATTCGTAACAACTCACCAGGGAACAGTTAAAAACGTGTTTCTGGTTCATCTCATAGCCCCTACCTCAGTCCCTATTACCTTCTTTCTCTAGATCCATGTTATGGAGAATATTCAGTGACCAATTATAAACACATGGCTGTGGAACATTGTGCTCTCTTACTGGGGCCACCAGGGCTGACCACTCCCAGTGCTGTGGTGGAGACACACAGCTGGGACTCCTGAGCTAGTGCTACCTGCCTCTCCAAGGCACATGAAGAGACCACCACTGCAGACCCCAGCAGGAGCTAGCACCTTTCCCAAAATGCAGCTACACAGCCCGTAAGTGAGGCCTCACTCCCTCAAGGATGCGTGAACTCAGACTAAAGCTCTGATTTAGAACATTCAGAGCTGTTCGCCACTGAGGCTTTAAAAGGCAGAGGAGTTTCAGGGTGCATTGAAAGAGGACTCACACTTTCCTTAAATCTTCTTTATTCTTATAGGGTCTAACCTCCTGCTCCCCGCAACCCCTCCCCCCGAGAAAGAAACAACTTGGAAGGATTAGATGAGTTCTTCCAAACTCTACTAACCCGATGCCCTAGTTAATTTCCATTGCTGTGACCCTAACCCTAACCCTAACCCTAACCCCTAACCCCTAACCCTAACCCTAACCCCTAACCCTAACCCTAACCCTAACCCTAACCCTAACCCTAACCCTAACCCTAACCCTAACCCAAACCCTAACCCATGACCAAAAGCAAACTGGGGAGAGGCAGGAGCGTTTCAGTTTACATCATGAAGGGTAGTCTAGGCAGGAAATCAAGGCAGGAACCTGAAGGCAGGAACTGAAGAAGCCATGGAGGAGCACTGCTTACTGGCTTGCTCTCCAGGCTCACATTCAGCTATCATCTTTATAAAACCCAGGACCGCTCAGCCAGGGGTAGCACCACTTACAATGGGCTGCACCCTCCCACATCAAACAAGAAGACCCCTCATAGGCTTGCCTACACGTCAATCAGAGAGACGCATTTTCTCAGTTGAGATTTTTCTCTTCCCAGATGACCTTATCTTGTGTCAAGTTGACAAAGATAAAAGAAACCCTAACCAGAACACCCAGCATTCATTAGCATGATGATACGACCCCAACCACTCTACTTGTCATTAGAAGCCTGCAGGCTCCAGCTTAGTGCTGCATTCTTACCCTTGAAGACAGAAACCTTGCTTTAGAGGAGTCAGTGACCACAGGGACACCTCCACTCAGCTTCTTCCACACTCCTCTGTGAGCATCAGCTTTGGGCAAGACACTGTAGTGGGTCTGATGACATCTGCGGCATGATCTCTATCCTTGTATATTATACTGGCCATATTTATAGGTAACTTCTCCCCACACCCCCATCCTCAAAACTCTGATTAGAATATGTAAACCAATTTTTTGTAGCATAAAAACTCAAGGACTATGGATTCAGACCAACCCTTGAGATGGCCAGTTGGTGTTTCATCTCACTTCTCCCATAAGAATTAGAGTTGGCAGGAATTGTTCTGGAAAGTACTCTTGGAAAGCATATTGACCTAGACTGCTGGCCAGTATGGGCCACGTGCACATAGGGTCATAGGGACAGGAGGAGACCAAACTCCCTATAAGGGAAAGTAACTGCTGGCCGCTGCAGTTTCTATACCATTTCTATGAACTCTCTCAGCCCTTGTGCCTGTATGATGACATCAATCAGTTGGTAAGCAACTTAGGGCTAAAACTCATAAACCTTGTGGTTGATATATACAGTTTACACACCATGGCCAGGAACAAAACATGTATACATTGCTACCTTCTACACACAGCAAATGTCTCACCTCACACCAAACCACTCATTTCTGAAGGGATGGTTCAACAGTGAAGGAAACATACTGTTCTTACAGACAACTTGAGTTCAGTTTCCAACACCTACATCATGCAGATCACAAGCTCCAGTGTGAATGCAAAGCCTCTGGCCTGTGCACTCTGTGGGCACCATCACACATGTACACATACCCCACACAGCCATGCAAACAAACATACACACATACAAACATACATACATATATACATACATACATACATACATACATACATACATACATACATACATACACACACACAATTTAAAACAATATTTTTCTAAAAAGGAAACCTCAATGCTTTCTGGGAAAGATCTGTCTTAAAGGGAAAAAAAGGAAGACAAAAAGTTCATTTTAAAATCAATAGCAAGCAGAGAGTGGATGCAGAATATTTTCATAACGCAAGGTACCTCACTAAAATAAAAGACTTGTTCTAAACTAACAAACAAACAAATAAAAGACAACCTCCTGGTTTTTTTGGTACGTGAGTGGCAGTATTTTTTATCCTAGTAATTGACTGATACTTAGAAGGAGTAGGGTGGAAATTCTACATTTCTCTGTAGCATAAAACCTTACACATTTAAAACGGTCAGTGCTCTTTCTTACATTAGCAGCACGTCAGAGCCCCTCACCTCCTGCAAAGACATCTCCAAACCAGCCTGGAGAGTAGTGTCCCTGAGTCCACATAGGCAGGTCTCCTTAGCCATGGAAGGCATGAGCTATCTTAGACCACCAGGGAGAGAGAAGACAGCATGGACCTGACAGCACATAGCCCATCAGTGCTCATGAGATGTCCCACAAGCCTTCAGAGCCAAGGGACCGGGGAAAGGGACCCTTTAAGGAGTCTTTAAAACTCAGTCTTGCTGGTAGGTGCCAGAGGCAGAAGGATGTGGCCTGCTGCAGTCATGGCAACCCTCCTTTATCTCCCCATTTGTGTGGCCACAAAGCACAAGTGTGGGAGGCACTTTCCTAGTTCCCAGACCTGATGAGCCAGGCCTAAATGCTGCTTCTTGGTAGCTCTTCTGTCTTCAATACTCATCACAGCTTCTCTTCAAGGATTGAGATGCCTTATATTTTTCCTTCATCTTCAAAAGATGTTTTTTCTCTATTGGATAATGGTACTGACATATATCAGCAAAACCACTGTAAAATTGGATTTTATTAATACCTTTAAAAAGTCTCTATCTAGCTAGAAGTGATGGCTCGAGTCTGAAATCTATAATCTCAGCACTCAGGAGGATTATAATCTCAGCACTCAGGAGCACTCAGCACTCAGCTAAGACAGGAGGATTGCCATGAGTTTGAGGATCGGCTGGCCTACTTAAGGAATTCCAGGTCAACCTGGGCCACAAAGTGAGTCTCTCTCTCTCTCTCTCTCTCTCTCTCTCTCTCTCTCTCTCTCTCTCTCATATTTCCTGAATAGACACATATCTGTCATAGTATAGCAAAATGGCAGGAAAAAAAGGGCTTCAATTAAATTGTAGTAGAGTTAAACTCAAGTGTATTTTTCAGCATCGTAAGAATCTGAGTTGCAACTGCAGTTTGCTCTGGCCAGCTCTGACTTGCTATGCTAAGCACAGATGGGAGCCGATGTGAAAACAGCATGGCGCTCTAGTGGAGTGAAGCCTTCGGAAGATGTGAAATTCTTTAATCACAGCCATCTCCTGGCTGCAGGAGACAGGAAATATTCAATCTGAGATTCTGCTGCCATCGGTGTTCAATCACTTGTATTTACAGGAGTAGAAGGACCCCTGAAAATGAACACAGGGTAAGAGGAACTGTCCAAGACCAAGGCTGAGATCAGGGTAATGTGGAGGCAAAAGAGGACAGTGGCCACGTCAGGACCACAGGGCTGAGGAGGAACAAGCATGGCCTTCTTCCTAAACAAACAAAATGTTCAGCATGGTGAGAGCTATGGGGCGGTGTGGAGAAACAGTGCACGGGGATGGGGTGAGGACCACAGTGGAGGATCACAAATGCAGGGGAGCATGGGGGTAGGATGAGGACCACAGTGGAGGACCACAAATGCAGGGGAGCACGGGGGCTGGGTAAGGACCACAAATGCAGGGGAGCATGGGGGTGGGATGAGGATCGCAGTTGAGAACCACAAATGCAGAGAGGCATGGGAGTGGGGTGAGGACCACAGTGGAGGACCACAAATGCAGAGGAGCATGGGGGTGGGGTAAGGACCACAGTGGAGGATCACAAATGCAGGGGAGCACAGGGGTGCAGTAAGAACCACAGTGGAGGACCACAAATACAGGGGAGTACGGGGGTCGGGTGAGGACCACAGTGGAGGATCACAAATGCAGGGGAGCACAGGGGCAGGGTAAGGACCACAGTGGAGGACCACAAATGCAGAGGAGCACGGGGGTGGGTATGAGGACGCAGATGAAAATGAGTCTACAGAGCTCCGTATACCCTTATGAACAAAGAGTAAGCTTAGCTTGGAAGCCACTGTGTTGGCTCAATTTTATTAGCAAATATATTTTATTATAAACTTATTAACCGAGAGTACCTCACCAACTAACCTAAACAATAGGAAAAGAGGATTAAAGAATACAATAATGAAATCGTAAGGATATCAGTTCCGAGGAACAATTCTCCTGGCGTAATCAACAGGATTTCTTCTGCTGGAACCTGGAGCAACCAGAACCCGGAAACTCAGCTGGAGCCCGGAGCTCTAACGCCTTCCCTCAAGCAGTTCTCTCTAGGAGCATCTGGAAGTAGAGCAACGAACAGCCAAGACTATCCCAAGTCTCCAAAGGCCCTGCCTCCTGTTTTTGGCTCACAGTTATACCTCCTCTCAGAATTTGTCCAAGGATGTTTTACAGCTGGTTAACAACAAATCTCCCACACATGGTGGTTTGACTTCTAAGAGGATAAACATCACCTGCTCTCTCATAAGTCTTTTTCTCATCCCCAACTTGTGATCTAAATAAAAAATATGTTTATCTCTCCTTCGCCACTGGAAGTACTGTAAATGTTGAATGTTTAGCAATAAGGTATAGGAATGCTGTAACTAATCTTAGGAAAGCTAGCCTGGAAGGGCTGGAGAGATGGTGCCGTGGGTAGCGTGAAGATCTCAACATACATGTAAAATCTGGGTGTCACCTGTGACCCTACTGCAGTGGGGAAACAGACAAATGGATCCTGAAAGCTCACTGGCCAGCCAGTCTAGCCCAAACAACAAGTGCCAGGCTCAACAAGAGATTCAAATGTGCACACACACACACACACACACACACACACACACACACACACACAGCAAGAGAGAGAGAGAGAGATTAACAGCTGGAGAGATGGCTCTGTGTTTAAGAGCACTGGCTCCTCTTTCAGAGGTCCTGAGTTTAATTTCCCAGAAACCACATGATGGCTCACAAGCATCTATAGTGGAATCTGATTCCCTTTTCTGGTGTGCATTAAACAGAAAAATAAATCTTAAAAAGTCAAGAGAGAGAGAGAGAGAGAGAAAGAAAGAAAGAAAGAAAGAAAGAAAGAAAAGAAAAGAAAAGAAAATTACCTGGAAACAGTAATAGAAAGCTGGAGGTGGAGCAGGGAGGGAAGAAGACAGACAGACAGACAGACTGACTGACTGACTGACTGACCAGGGGAATTTGTAAAGACGCAGCCAAGAACTGGGATTTGAATTTGAAATCTTGTCTTCTGATCGTCCCACTGGCACACCATCTTCTGGCGAACCCCTCCAGAGGCATGATGGTCCTGACGCTTTAGTGTCGGTTCCTCAGGAAAGCACAAGAGTGCAGGACAGGACAGGACAGGGATCCGAGCTATTTCTGTGGATGTAAAGCCTGCAGCACAGTGGGCTGCCTTGGGTGGCTAATCCACGGAGATTAGGTACCGTTTCGACAGCCAATCTTAAAAAGCTTGCATCTCAATTTTCTGCCCTACCCTTAAATCTCCCATTTGTGGTTTGGGGATATTCTAGTAAGTTTAACATAGTTTCTTGGGGGGGGGGGTCTTATTACACAGCCTAAGCTGCTTTTGAGTGCTGAGTCCTGCCCCACCTCCTGCCTTCTGGGATTGCACACATGTACCACTATGGCTAATATAAATTTCTTGGCATTACTTTTCTTTGTACCAACAAATTACCTGGCTCACTTTCCTCATATAGCTGTCATACCCCAAGTAATACTATTTAGTTCAGCAATTATTTGCATAGTCCAGCATGCCAAGCATGGCTCTACAGTTACATCACAAGCTCTAAGGCTCTAAGTGCCCTACTTGCTCAGTCTAGGCCTGTGGACTTGGTACATTTTATAAGATTCCAGTATCGAGTCTCCCTCTCTCTCTCTCTCTCTCTCTCTCTCTCTCTCTCTCTCTCTCTCAGATTTCTTTCCTTTTTAGTTTATCTGTATGAGATTTTTTTGGTTTTGCCTACATGTATGTACTTGTATCATGTGCACGCCTGGTACTGATTGAAGTCAGAAAAGGGTGTCAGATCCCCTCAAACTGGAATCCAAATGGTTCTGAGCTGCCATGTGGGTGTTGGGAAACAAGCCTGGGTCTTCTGCGGGAGCAGCAAATGCTCTCCATCCTCTCTCTAGAGCCGTCTCTTTAGCCCTCTGTTGGGCTTTCTCAGACGAAGCCCTTGGAATGAAGCTGATGTCCAGTGGAAGGACACTATATTGATGCCCTGGTCCACGCCAGGCCTTGAAGCCTTAAGGAATGGTACCTTCATTAGAAGGTAGTCCGAGCTCTTCTTCCTCTCCTGCTGGTTGGGCTCCACCACTTCAGGCTCTATTGTCCCTCACTTTCACAGTAAGTGGAGGCAGTCTTTCTCTCAAAGGAGGTAGTGACATCTGTTACTGCTCTTGAGTGATGGAGGAGGTGCCAGCTTTGAGATGCTCTTCTCCACCAGAGATCTTGTGGCAAACGGGGAGAGCCCAGTGTCTCCACGAACCTGGCTCTGAGGCAGAGGTGACTTGGTGAGGGTAAAGAGAGCACGTCCTGGGAAAATAACTGCAATTTCCTTCTGAAGATGTGCGGACAGAAGTCAGAGGAAGAAATGTTAATGCTTTGCTTCCTCAGAGACCTGTAGGGAAACCAAAGCCCATGGTTTTCCCTCATCTTTCAGACTGGGAAAATATTTTTTTCCCAGTGCTTCTGAAGTGATATGCGATTCAGGAGGACCAGATTAAACAAGTCAAACTCACCAGAGACAGGCATGTGAGCGAGGCTGACATACTTATCCACATTCAGATCAAATAAGACATCAAGGCCCAGAGTACCTGTATAATCGGATCTCCATATTGCCTCTTTCTTAACCTCAAATTTCCTAAGAGTCTTTAAACATACAATTTTATTTGACACGTTTTGATAATCATCATCTGCATGACAAGGTTTATGCTAGCAGACAACATAGGAATGAGCTTTGACGTCTTATAAGTTTCAATCTAGTTAAATTAATAACCACAAGCTTCCTTGCTGGCTAGTAAATCTGACGAAAGAGGACGAAGTGGTCTAGTGGAAGACATGCAGGCCACAGAAAATGCTGATCCACTGTTTTAACCCTGCAACAGCAAAGGAGCCCGCTTGTCTTCCTTCAGCCATGCTGCTCAACCCCTAACAGACCTTGGCTTGGTCACTTCCTTAAGCACGAGATTGCCACACCTCCTTTAGCAACCCCTCCAGTGAAGTCTAAAACTTCCTGTCCTCATTAGCTCAGTCGTTATAAGGAAAGCACTCATGGAAAGGTCCTTTGTACTCCTGAAGGAGCTGGTGGTCGGAGTATCTGGCTGTGTTGTTTAATTCCATTCCTTTTAGGCAAATTCTCTGTGTCCAGCTAGGGAGTAAAGGGAGGAAATGGGACTGATAGCTTCCTGCTGAAAAACTACACTTCCCAGATTCCCTTGCAGACTCTGCAAGTCATTTCTGCCCCTATGAGGGGCTGCATCCTGTCTTCTGTATGCATTTTGGGGGGTGGGGGGGCCTTTGCATACATGGGTGACCCAACTGCTCTCTCACAATGAATAAACATGGTCCCGCAGAAGATCAGACCAAGCCTCTTTCTTTTGGCCTTCCGGCTTTCTACAGCTGCCTTAACCTACTCTGACATACAGTGTGGGGAAACCAAGATGGGAAATCTGAGCTTACTGGAGGCTCAAGCCCGCCATGGATTAAACTCTCACCCCAGGCCAGAGGGTCAGGCACAGCCACCCTTTTTTCTCTTCTGCAGCCTTTTCTTTTCACTCTCAGTCTCTGCCCCTTTCCTGTCACCTTACCTTCTCACCCTAATGAAATCTGACCTTCTAGGCGGGAGGCTGCACTTATGGTCACCTTCTACAGAACACACATGCAACATAGCAAAACAACAGGACGAAGTAATCCTTTGAACTGAACTTAGAGGTGCCCCTGTTCTGTATCTCCCTTCTGTCTGTCTTCCAACCTTCCAGTCCAAGGCACCAGAGACTTCCCACTGGCTTTGAGAACCACTTGATCAGCCAGGAGCTCTGGTTCTGAACACTGGCCCCATGACCACAGTTATAATGGTTGGGGAATGCCTCCTTGATTTCTAGACACACTTGGTCATTTCAAGGCATAGAGGGTGTTCTACGTGACTGCATAATGACCCCTGTCTTTGCCTTTGTCCCTCATCTGCTCCAAATCTTCCGTAGAATTGAAACCCAGTGACTTCTCCTTCACCTTTCAGGACAAATCTGGCCTCAATAGACACTGGGCAAATGGCCACTGCTGGCCCCAATTCTGAACTTTACATTTTTTAATTTCTAAATTGATTTAGGTAACTCCCAAAAATGAAATGTTAGTATGGCCCAAGGCCCCTTTCCCCATAAAACTCCCAGACCACTTAATTCTTTCTCACATACAGCCACACTCAGAGCCAGCATGCCTGCTATCTCTGCTGGGCCTCTGAACTTCTATCTGCCCCTGACACAGCACAGAACTCTTTGCCTTGTGCTTTCAGCCTACTTGTGTTCTGCCTCTCCGAGTCTGGAAAATCCTGCTTAGATCTTTAATAACTGAAAGGTAAATAAATTTCATGTTGTCTGCTCCCATCTGTAGCCGTACATAAACAGGGTTCAGTCTTACAGAGCAAAGATTAAATGTCTTTTAGGTATAAATAATACTGGGATATTGTTTCATGCATTTCTACTCTATTGAGAAGGCTGGCTCCGGTTTGGAATTTGGCCTATCTGCATCAGACCCAAGTTATGTCTGCTTAAAAGTCTTCTCCAAAGTCTCTCTCTTGGGTCAGGCTAGTTGCCTGATTCTGGGGCAGAGAGAACAAAGCAGAACAGCCCAAAAGGAAAAAAAACACTCCAAGCTTGACAACAGCTGAAAGGTAAAGCACTTGTAACACAGATGTTACAAATAGCAGGATATTTCGCTCTCTGCTTACTCCACTTACCTTTGGTTTTGCTTACTACCTTTAAGACTTAGCTATTGTTGAAACTGTAACATTCTGTGTTTTAGGACTTACAGATTCACTGGATGTAGTTTAAAAGACAGGTAAAATCTATAATAAAATAGCTTCAAACTTGTAACAGAGAAGGTTAATATTTTTTAAATGTATATGTAGGTGATCTTGATTTGCTACTCTTTTGGATTAGGATGGAT
The DNA here is from genome assembly GCF_964271855.1 of Acomys minous. Classification (NCBI taxonomy): domain Eukaryota; kingdom Metazoa; phylum Chordata; class Mammalia; order Rodentia; family Muridae; genus Acomys; species Acomys minous. The sequence continues at coordinate 140,695,184 of NC_140483.1, forward strand.
TTTTTGTTTGATGATTTTGTGCCGATAATGAAAACTAATGGATGAGGACAAAACTATGAACAAGGTCTATGCAATATACATTTGATGATTAAGTTTTATAAATTCATACAGTTATAATGGTCTATTCAAGCCAACAGAATGGCTCAAAGATGTATGTCCAATCACCTATACTTTTGCTAATTTTGTTAAGCTTTAGCTATTTGGTGAAGTTAAGTACTATAAAAAACTGGTATTTCATGACATATATTATATAAAAAGACCAGGAAAATGAGGTTCCCAGTCTCTGTACACTGTATTAATGGTTTAAAGTTTATTTTGATGCTAAAAGATCTTTAACTCAAGAATTATTTTTTAAAGGATCAAACTTAAAATTACAAAATCCTAATCTTATAAAAGGTACCAACTTGTTGTAAACTGTTAAAGATAATTAAGATATACAAGTTAATGGTCAGCCATTATTAGTACAAGTCTAAATCCCTTCACAGAGAAAGGCTTTGAGTGAGAAACTAATTCTTACCTGCCATCATATAGTATTCTGTATATGTTGTCAAAATTAAGTCTAAAGTAAGTAAAGCAAAACAAATTTAAAGTTAACTTAAAGTTTCTTTAATGTAAAATAATATTCAAAATCAGGTATATAAAAATGGCTCTGAAATATTGAAAGCTTCAGTAAAATATGTTAAATTTACAGTACATTTACAAGGCAGAGACACCTGGCTCAAGCTCCCTTAGATGGAGCACTGTCCCAGCAGAATAACTTGCAGGACAAGAATGCTTGGGAAATCAGACCTACCAGAAGTCTACTGCTTCTGCCTCTGCCCACATAGACCTGACCACTCCTGGCTGCGTAGACCTAATCACTTCTTTCTGTGTAGGCCTGACCAGCTCTGGTCATACAGGCTAATCAAAAAATAACCTTCTTATCTAAAGATAAAGTACTCCACATGTCTCACATGACAGGATGATGGATCCTTTCGCCCAGTGGAGGATCTTAGAGTCAGTATCCACATCCTAAATGTATCAGATAGAGAGGCAAACAACAATTACTCTATTCTCAATGTCTCCCAAACTGACATATGAGGATATCGTGAACAGGGGGACTTTGTACATAAGCCTGTAACCTGACTGCTATGGGACCTGCATGCTAGTTAAACTGGCCATGGCCTTTACACTGGCATTCGGTTCTTCCTCTTTGCAAAAGTTAATTTCAGGGTCCACACCGTATCCACCCATGTTGCCTGATTAAAGGAGCCTGCCAGATAATCTGCCATTAAACTCATAGCTTTGAGAAGTTGTTCAGCATATCCAAGCCCTGCCTCAAGACGGTTGGTTTTATATCTGTAAAGTCAACTAATGATTCTCTTAGGTGATAACCCAAGCCCTCGGCTTCTTCAGTAGGAAATGACTTATATGACTTAGACTCACCTGTGGTGCTTCGAGACCATAATCTCAAGTCTAGTGTCCGCCCAGAGAGAGGGCTGGAGGCCCTGCACCTGCTCTCTTACCTTGAAGCCTACAAGGAGTATACTGACTTGGAAAGTGATGCTTTGGTGCTTTCTAAGAAATCCCAAATGCCAATTCTTGCTGAAGCTCATCTGATTTGGTTACCTTGCTTTACAAATCACGGTTCTGAAAGATCAATCTATTTTTAGATAGAATGATGTTAAATAATGTGCTCACCGCTGTCAGCCTGTGGCGGCCTAGAGATTTGCCCGTTGGCAAAAGGACTGAGTTCACTTCAAGTTTCTTCGCTAATTCGGTCCACGTTATATGTAAATTATGCAGATTTGATGTGACTGACTTCTCTTATCTTTCATCTGTTGACTGTGTCCATGGGATGAGAATGTGGAGGGGTTTTTTGTTTTGTTTTTGAAGGTCTGTTAATAGGGTAATTTTTAGAGAAACATCTTGGTTGTTCAGTGTAAACTTTGTAAAATGAGTCATTCACACTTGACATGGCAGTCACTGGTTCTGGCAGTAACTTAGAGTATTCTAGAGTGTTCTAGGGACGTGCCTGTTGAGGAGAAAGCAAGGCAGTCACTGTCTCCAGGAGTACTTTTAAAGTAAAATTTAAAATAATTTTTAGGGGACTACAACTTAGAATTAAGTTATCTCTTTACATAGCCTGACAATATATACTTATTGTATGTATTTAAGTATAACAATGTGATGTTAACAAAAATGTGTATTATATCATGTTTTCAAGTACATGTTGTTGTCGTTTAAAGTAATTTTTTAAATTTCACCTAATAAAATTGTTTCTAACCAAAAAAATTTTTACTTGAGATACTATATTTTTGTACACTAAATAATAGTTGATATTGTCAATATTTAAAGCAAATACACAAAGTTCATCATATGTGCGAGCAAGAACTATCATTTAGATATGTTCTGTTCGAAGTCATTTTTTTAGATGCTAAGTTTGACTTGCTTTGCAAAGCTTCTAGATGCTTGTTTCCCATGCAGGAGTCTGATGTGAACAAACAGCTAATTACAGTTACCTTATCCCTCTACAGAGCTCTGGCCCAAGGTCCAACCAGCTGTACAACAGCATTTATCTGCTGTTAATCTTGCTGTAAAAGTTTTCATGTAACTTTGTCTCATAATGTAACCCTGCCCAGTTGTACCTGACTTACCTTCAGGATCTTGGCCAACCATCAGGCTTTATCCTGACCGTCTGATGGAACCTCCTCTGAGGCACCTAACCGTTGCCCCCCCCCCCATTGCTCTCCTTCCATCCTTTAAGTAGTTAGGGGGATCAGCTCCCCCCAACTCCAGAAGCAGTTTGTGTGACCTCTGCAAGGGGACTAATGAGCCATGGGTCATCCATCTCAGGCCCCGCCCTGTCACTCTGGACATTTTGGGGGCGGGAGCGAACTCAGGACTCCAATAGCTGGACTGAAACCTCCTTTGCATCAATTGCTCTCTCTGTCTCATCAGCTCGGATCAGCTTAAAATGCTTCAGGACCAGCTCGACTCCTTGACTGCTGCAGTGCTCCGAGGTTAAAAAGGAGGACTAGGTCTGACTGCTGCTAAGGATGGGACCTCCTCCTAGAAAAGTGATGCTGATTCCACATCAACAAAGCCCACCTGGTTTGAAATGAGGCCTAAAGACAAAGAGGCCAGACAAAAATGTAAGCGCAGAGCTCCTCCTAAGTATGGGCTTCCGGCTCCTCCCCACTCTGGCCTCTCTCCTTGATCCCCTTCTCCTCCTCCTTGTCCCCATACTTTTGTCTTTACCCGTTCTTTTAAATGCTTTACCTACTGAACTTCACTCTAGACCCAAACAACATGATCCACACAAGCTCTCACCCTACAACAGCTCCATTGACTCCTGATGATGTCCGCAGAAGAGGCCTCTTAGATGCTGAGGAGAAACTGGCTAAAAAGGACCTTTGTTGCCTTCACCCTGGGCCAGAGACAATTCTTCACACTGTCCTCCATTTTCTCCTGCTCCCTTCCTTGAAACTTGTGCGTCTCCCTGATAGTTCCGCTGGCTCTTCTCGGCGGACCGTCCTGGCAATGGGACTAGTGAGTGTCCCCCTGAGTCGGATCTCTGCCCCCTTCCTCTCAGTAGCACCTCAGTCTCTCCTGCCCGTGTTCCTTCCTGGCCCTCAAGCTTCCCAGAAAGTCTTTAACTCTTACTCTGTAGCCAAATATTCTTCTTAGAGCCCTCGAATAATTGTTTTCTAAGCCTCATAAGGAGTACAGGACAGCAATCACCTGATCCACGGCACCAACCAACTTAAGACTCTGCCCTGCTACATGGCCAGAGAACCTGCTCTTCAATAAAACCAGAACTGTTCCTTCCAACAAAGAGCCTCCTCACAAACAAACAAACAAACAAAAAACAACAAAACAGCTATAACACAAACACATACACACACACACATACACACACACATACACACACACACACACACACACACACACACACACACACACTACCCTGCATTTTTTTAATATCATCTCAGAGTTAGGAATGATAGTTTCCTTTTTGTAGACTATAGAAGTTGTTTTTACCCCTATAAAGATCTGTATTCCATATTTTTCTGTAGGCATTTTTAATACACACACACACACACACACACACACACACACACACTGACAAAAAGTGCTCCCATGCAGTAAATAAACACAATGAGACCATGCCTTCCTCTCTTCTTTCCTTCCCTCTCTCCCTCCTTTCCTCCTTCCCTCCCTCTCTTCCTCCCTCTCTCCCTCCTCTTTTTTCTTTCTGCCTCTGTCTCCCCACAGCTACCTTTTACAAATCTAGTAGGGGCCAGTATAAGCGCTATAGTCCAGCTGTGTTTCAAGAGTCTGTCACAAAAAACAGAGGAAGAACTTACCACAGACATGGACATTTTACCCAGAAGAGCCCCCAGTGTGCAAGTACCACACATCTGCCTGCACTAGTGAAATTTTAAAAGTTGGGGGTCATTCTCATGGATTGCACAACAAACCTCCAAATTGCTTCCTGTAGATTCATTTATTGGTTATGGTTGATAAATGGCTAATCACATACAACATTCTTTGGTAGCATTAATCTTTTGTTCTTTACGAAGAATAATGGGAAAAACAAATAAGCAAACAAAAAATAGAGAAAATGTTTAAGTAAGTAAAAAATAAAACCCTTTCTCCTCTCAAATCCTATACTCAAATATTTTCAAAGGAATATCATTAAACTTCAGAAAGTCTTACAGTATTGTCCTCTATCAAATTTCAAAGATCCACTAAGCGCAATTTTGCTCATTGAGAGGTAATGTGGAAACCACTAAGTCAAGACAGATAAGGTCTTGGAAGGGGCATTACTTTTAAATGCCATCTATTAGAGATGGCTGAAACTGGGCTGGAGAGATGGCTTAGTCAGTAGAGCACTTGATGTCTAAGCCTGAGAGACCTGACCCGTGTTCATATCCCCAGGACCAACATAAAAATGGCAGTTCTTGTCTGGAACCCCAGAGCTGGAGCAGCAAAACCAGGGGATTTCTGGAGCTCACTAGTCAGCCAATCTAGCCAAAGTGATGAGCTCGGGATTCAGTGTGAGAGCTGCCTCAGGCAGTAAGGTAGAGAATGATTGAAGAAGATACCTGGCACCAGTTTCTAGCTTCCACATCACACACACACACACACACACACACACACACACACACACACACACACCCCACAAGCACACACCATGCACATACCACACACATGTACATGCACACACCATACACACACACACACTCACATACTCACACCACACACACCACACAAACACACTCACATCAAACACATACACACACCACACACATATACACGCATACACACACACACACTCTCACATACTCACACCACACAAACACACTCACATCAAACACATACACACACCACACACATATACACACATACACACACACACACACACACACACACACACACACACACATACACACTATAGAAACTATTGCTGGGACTCTAGCAAGTTCACTTTCTTCTCCTGTGTATTCAGAACCAAGGAAGACACCCTCATGTTGAACAAGACTCGGTTAAGTCACACTATTTTGAAAAAGATGTCACACTGTGGTCACTCTAACTTCCTAAGTTCCTGTCAAGCAGGTCATTGGAAAGGAAGGCTATGAGACCAGTGGGCCCTGGATGGTTGTATGTTGCGCTGTAGCACGTGAAGACATTTCTAATGTCACAATTTATGGACCGAGTACACTCCACGCCCACTCAGTAGAGGACAGAGATGCTGTTAAATGACCTGCAATGAATGCTGAAGGTGGCTCCCTGAACCCAGAGTTTCCCAAGCCCCAAAAATACGCCAAGCAGAGACACAGAAGCCCTGCTGGACTGGAGCTCTCCCTGTTTTTCTACCTCAAGCACTTCCTGCCTGATAATGAACTCACGGTGTAGGTTTGTGTAGGCCAGTGAACTCACAGAGCACGTCAGTCCCTTCCAAGCAAAGGGTCTCTCTCTCCCCCAGTTGCCAGGCCTGGTTCAGCCTCTACTCATGGTGGGTGGAAGCACAGGGGACAGCACACGGTGCCTCTGAGCCATCAGCTCACAGGAAGGAAGGAAGACAGGAAGGGAGGGACGGAGGGAGGGAGGGAAGGAGGAAAGGAGGGAGGGAGGAAGGGAGGGAGGGAGGGAGGGAGGGAGGGAGGGAGGAAGGCTGCTGTAATCCCGCTGGCTTGGCTGCAGTGCAGACAGAGTTGAGTGTTTTGCATGGCATTCTTCCTTTGCCAGGCATCACAGAATTGTGAGGGGGGAAAAAAAAAGTCCCAGCAAAATTTTTGCTCCAACACATCTCTCCATGTTAAAGAACTAGATGATGTAAATTGGCCACCTGTTAGTAAAGAGAATGAGAACGTCTGCCAGAGAGGTAAACCTAAGGCAGAGGAGCAGCGCGTGATTAAAGGGCGGATGTGGCAAGTGATGGCATCAAGACGTGTGCTAGACCAAGGAGCTGCAGTGACACCTGGAGCAGACACAACCGTCTTCCAGAAATGTTTACATTTCCTCCCACAAAGCTTTAATCTCTCCATCACAGCCCTCCGCTGCTCATCGTGCAGCTCGCTTTATTTTGGCAATATCTGCGTGCGCGTGACTTGGATCAGAACAATAGCTTGCCTGCCGCCTTCCTCTAGGTAACAGAGCAAGTCTGTTTCCGCTCTGAGAATCACCCAGCCAGACAAACGCTCGCGTTGTAGACGTGTTTGTTGATGAGAAGAGGAACCTACACAATACTCAGCCAGCTCTCCACTGTTGCAGCCCATGGACTTGATAGGCAGATGTTTCACCTCCGGGAAGCTGTGCTTCCGGACAATTTCCAAATAAACCCCAGGCCTCTTTCCTCTTCAGCACATCCTCCCTGCATGGTCTGTTTCATCCCACTCCTTGCTGACAGCTTGAGAGAGGGACCTGGTTGCACCGCTGCTGGGTTTATGGACTGAGGGAATCTGAGCATCTGCAGGACCGTGTTTTTGAAGAGCAGCCTGTGTAGTTCTGCCCATCTTCTGTGCACCAACCCTCCTCGCAGCCAGATTGTGAAAACACCTGGATCTGTATTCATGGAGATTTGCTAACACTTTCCTGGAATGTGCTCTCTAGCATTATGCTCAGGACAAGGTGAATATGTGTGATGTTTACCTGGGCATCCTCCTAAGTCCAGTTCATGTTACTGTCACAGAGGGAGGGGCTCGGTGGTACTGTTTGCCTTTTGTTTTCCTGGGGTTTGGATTTCTTCTGGAGAGCGCTAATTTTGAGACACAGCCTGGAGGGATGGAAAAAGACCAGCCTTGAGTGGGTGCAGACTATGTAATTGACTCCTAGGGTTTGGGGGCGGAAAGTGTATTGATCTCTGTGTGAGATAGAGTTGTCTTAAGCTTTATATATTTCTCCTAAGCTAAGTGAGTTTTGATACACATTTCCACTATCTACCCCAGGGCTAGGGTCCTACGACAGTCACTGGAACCTTTGGCCTTTCTCTTCTCCCTATTGGGTTTCTGTGGGAGCTGAGTTTGTCTCGGGCTTTGTCCTGGTCCCTGACTACCTTCCCCTCAGACTCTCGGTTTACAAACCTGCATTACTATAGATACAGGGGCTTGGTTGATATCTAAGTAATTAATGGTGATAGAGGAAGGAAGGAAGGAAGGAAAGAAGGAAGGAAGGAAGGAAGGAAGGAAAGAAGGAAGGAAAGAAGGAAGGCAGGAAAGAAGGAAGAAAGGAAGGAAGGAAAGAAGAAAGAAAGGAAGGAAGGAAGGAAGGAAGGAAAGAAATAAGGAAGAAAGGAAGGAAGGAAAGAAGGAAGAAAGGAAGGAAGGAAGAAAGGAAGGAAAGAAGGAAGGAAGGAAGGAAAGAAAGAAGGAAGAAAGGAAGGAAGGAAGGAAGAAAGGAAAGAAGGAAAGAAAGAAGGAAGGAAAGAAAGAAGGAAGAAAGGAAGGAAGGAAGGAAGGAAGAAAGGAAGGAAGGAAGGGAGTCCTTGGGTGATGTGGAAGAAAGTATCTGCATTCAGAATACGGCTGCTCTGGCAAGAGATCACATACAAAAACCTTCTAGATCTGTGTGATCTGACTGGACTACAACTATGCCTTTAATCCAGGAGACAGAGCCAAACAGATCTGAGTTCAATCCAGCCTGGTATAGAGCAAGTATCAGGTTTAAAAAAAAAAAAAAGCTTAGATCTAGGCGTGGTGAGACATGCCTTTAATCTCAAACAAAAGTAAATATAGTTTGTAGAAAGAAACAGTCATGCAATCATGTCTGAAAAATGATGTCTAAGTGACTGGCAGAAAATGTGATGAGTCAGAGAAGATTTGACAAAGCAGGATATTCCTAGCTCTCACGAGAAAAGAGAAGAAAGGGAAGCTACTTAAGAGACAGTTTTACAGAGAGAGGGAGCGGTTTTTACCTGGACAGTAGTAGAAAGATGGATCACAGAGAGAGAACTCAGGTGAAGATGAAATGAGCCAGAAAATGAGAAGAAGCCAGAACATTAGAGCAGATTGCTGAGTTAGTTTGAGGCCAAGCAGAGCAATTCCGGGCCGAGAGAGAAGCCAGGTTAAATAAGTCATCTGGGAGAAGAGTCTGAGCCAGAACAGCCGAGTTAAACCTGCCAGCCCAGAGCTCAGAAAGAACAGGAAAGGGTGAGCTCATTAAGCAGTAAGTCTCAGAGGCTGAAAACATTCTAGGCCTAGGTTAGATTGTATGGAGGCTAGAAGCTTCCAGGACTAGGCCTAGGTTAGCAGAAGGAGGCAGCAAGCCTTCCAGACAACAGTTGAGCTAGGAGAATAAAAGCTACTTTTACAGGGTGATTTGCACAGTCATTCACAGGGTAAGCATGTACTTTGGATAGATGCTGTCTGTCTCTGAAGACAGGAACCTCAGGCACCTCAGTCATACTGAAAGAGCTCATGGGGATCCTCGGTTCCCCAACATATGGGCAGTGAATTTATTTGCCTGAGAGTAAGGCACAGGTTTGAAATCCAGACAATACCCCAATTTTGCCATAAAAAGGCCAACAAGTTATCTATTTTGTGATGTGGGTTTCCTTGTAACACGGACTCGGGAAATAGACTTTTAATATAGTCTTTGTTCCAGGCATTGTTCTAGATCCTGAAAACACAGAGATGGGTTTGATACAGTGCCCTCCCCTGTAGTAGTTCTACTCTGCGGAGAATTCATTCCATGAGCAAACGTCACAACGGTTCCAGAGAATTGTAAAACCTTTGGAAGACAGTAAACAAGGCATGGGACACAGAAGCCTGCGCGGATCTGCAGATAGTGCAGTGGGCGTTCTGCTAGTTTGGCAGGTGAAGGTATCTCTGAGTAGGAGGAGGTACTTCCAGTTGAAAACTAGATGGAAGAAGAGAGACTTAAAACACTCAGCAGAAGGGGTTCTACGGAGGGCACACCCAATGTAAACATCCTGGTCTCCAGAACAGAGGGAGACGTTCAAGAAGCTGAAAGATGAAGATGGATAAAATCTAGAAAGCAGAGCGGGCAAAGAGAAGAGTAGTATAAGATACCGTGGGCCTGCGGGCCAATGTTAAGAATAGTGCTGGAACCAATAGGTTCAGTAGGGAAGAGAACTGTTGGGACAGCCAGAGGGCCTGGCACTTACATAAAAGCTGGCCACGGTCACAGGGACTAGTCACCCCAGTACTGAGGGGAGGGGGAAGCCAGACGAAGGAGGATGCTGTCCACAAAGGCAAGCTTCAGACTTCCTGAAAGACTATGTCTAAAACAATTTGTAAAAAATAATCATTTGTAAAAGGAAAAAGAAAAATAGGGAGATATAGAAGACACTGACCATCCTCCTACGCGCTCCACATATGTATATATGGGCTTATATCGTCACACATACAACACACACACACACACACACACACACACACACACACACACACACAAAATCAAGTAAAAATAATAAGATAACAAATGATACTTTCTTTTCTTTCCTGGCCTGACATTTATTCAAAAGCTCAGCTCTGATATAGCTACAGTTGGAAAGTCCTTTGAGCAGTCTCATCTTAAACAAAGGCTGCGTGGATGGGTCCAGATCCCCGTCAGTGTGGTCCATGGTCCCTGTCTGTGGTGTTTGTGTGTGCTTTCTATTACATCACAGTTACCCCGAGGCTTCTCAGAGGATAGGATTATTCAGCCAGGGATAGTTGGCCCATTCTTCGCCTGTTTTCTGAAGAGTGTGGCAGGAAGGACACACACATACACACACACACACACACACACACACACACACACACACACACACACACACACACTCAGTCCCTAAATCCATTGTAAGAAGTACAAGAGCAAAAGTAAGTACCAATCAATTTGTAGTAAGGTCTTTAGGCGCTGTGGTTTCAGAGGGCTGCTCGCTGAAGTCAAGAGATAAGCTACATATAGCTCTTCTGGGTATTTTATTAACAGGATATTTGTGCCTAGTAATTTTCGGGAAGATGCAAACATCTTTTGAAAGATGATAACTTCTCCGTGTCCTGTCTGCTGATGAAGTTGACGTACAGACATGAAAACAGACAGATCACCCTCTGCATCCAGAACAGAACCTCGGCTACTAAGGAAAGGCAACAAAGCTCTGGGGGACAGGACAGTCATTAAAGATGCAAAATAAATGCAATAAATTGAATGTGATTGTCTTTGGGGCATTTTGCTTATGACCTCATATGTGTTGGAAAATAGTACTGCTAATGCTATAATTATTTTAAGGTAGAAAATTATTTAAATTGGCTAATGAATGCAGACCCTGACACAATCTGCATAAATCTTGATTTATTCCTGTGCTCTGCAGCAGGCAGTGGGGGCTTGGATGCAGCTTTATTCATTAGCAGCATTATTAGTACTTCTTCCTAACCCACTCTGAGACAGGATGTCCTACCCTGCTAGATTGTCTAGAGGCATATGTATATACATGCATTAACCCAATTATTTCTATAATTGATATGGGTGGCTGGTATTTGTCCCCCTTCACCAAGAGGTAAATGTCTTACTTTAAATCGCATGGCTTAAAAGAAATGGCCTACCAACTTGAACTGGGGTGTTCTGGGACCAAATGCTCCCTCTGCTCTTTTACTACAGCAGACCACTACTGGGAAGATGAAGCGATGGGTCCTGTTGGAAGAGAAACTCTGTGTTTCAGCTGACTGTCCCACAGTTTCCAGCTGAAAGGGGAAGCCTTTGCCTATTCTTCTGTGCGTCAGCTGTTTCCTACCGGCGGCTGAGCTGCCTCAGTCTCCCCGCTGTCGAAGGGCAACGGGCTTTCACGGAGAGCAGTGAATCCTGTAGTGCTGTTCCCACTCAGGCCCGTTCGGTTTGCAGCTCCCTGCATGGGTGATCCTTGCCAACTCTGCTTTCTCTCTAGGACCCCCTGGATTGTGACTACTGCTGCCCGGTAAGGGTGAAGGCTAGCTACCCCTGCTGGGAAGAGTAGCAAAGACCATGTTTTTTTTCTCTACCTTGTAATCATTAACCTTTTTGTTAACCTTTACTAAGCACCTGCTAACACTTGGTAGTAACAAACTGGATCCTTTTCCATCTTGTGGACTGCAGCTCTGACTTCAGTCTGAGTTAAAAGGATGGAAGTTCTGTAGCCACGAGCAATATTGAGATAGAGGGAATTGCGGGCACCAGCGTGAGATCCCAGCCCCAATTTCAGAACAAACAAGCCAATGTAAGTCCTGAACGCTCTGCTCACATCCGGTGTAATCCAGAAGACTAGAGCATCTTTGTGATTTGAGATCCATTTGGAGAAGCTGAGAAGAATGCCAGTCCTGTTTACGGAAGAGTGGACTGAAAAAGACCAGGAAACGAACCGATGCCTGGGTTCCCAGAAGGGCTTTATAACGTCTCTTCTTCACGAGCAGTGACATCTAGCAGCCTCGCGGGCCCTTCCAGCTGTACAGGCCCACTGCTTCTCCAGCACTCCCCCTTGCGGGAGGGACGGTCCCACGCTTACTATATCCCTGTGAGGCTTGGACAAGACGCCATTGGAAGAAGACAACCATTTTTTTTTTCTTATTTTGAATAAGATTTCACTTTTAACCCTCAATTTACGTCTCTTTATATAACACCAGCACAAAAGCAGGCTGACAGAAATCCCAGCCTGGATTGGAGAAGGGTTATGAAGTGTCACCCAAGCTGAGAAGCCTCTGGCAACAAACATTTGCTAAGGGAAGGAGGGTCAGTTTTCCTCAGGAATGTGGCTGCCAAGGGCCTACCCATGATCCAGTCATACACACACACAGGAAGTGGAGTTCATAGGTTTTTAAGAACACATGAAGTTGAGAGGGGTAGGGAAGGCCTTCCAGGGGAGAGACTGGGAGGCAGAATTTGATAAAATATATTATATCATCTTTCATAAACACCCAAGAAAGAAGTGATGAAATTAAAAGCCATAGATAGTGGAATTCTTGCCCACGTTTGCAAATATCTAAGACAGCAGATTGTAGAAGGCACACTTGACTATCTCAGTCCAGTTCAATGGCGGCTACACATTAAGGCTATGTTATGTTCTGCGATGGCTAGCCCACTCTCACTGTGCTCTGAGCAACGCAAAGGCTAACAAGAAGGAATAGCAAGCCTCCTGGTGAAGTCACACCCCACTGGAAGGTCGCGCTGTCCTTACAGAAAGCAGGGAAAGGAAACGCAGAAGCGCGGCCTGCAGGCTGGGGTGGTGGGCCTTGACACCCCTCAGGACGCATCCTACGTGCAGTAGAGCCACTGTGGGGAACTTCACAGGAGAAAAGAGCAGCCCAACTGGCATGTTGGATGCATTCGCTGATACAGCATGGCAAACGGTTGTCAGGATGATGGACTGGGACAAGATGGAGTGGAACTTTGAGAGATACTAAACTAGTGATGTTCTCAATGCATTCTACACTTGGAAAAGCAAAACTATGTCCACACAGCACAGAGGTTCTAATAGGTACTCCATCAAAGATCACTCATTTGGGAGACAGCGTAAGAATAGTTTAGGCAACTATGATGAAGGCCTGGGATAGGATTCTGATAGGAAAGAAATAGAGCCAATCAGTGTATCCTACTCACTGATGTACTCGTTCAGTCATTCACTGGGTGATAGAAACTCAGTGATGAAAAGAAGGTTTTGCCTTTAAAGATCTTTATATTCTAAAACTGACTATAGTGTTATATGATATATACATTTTATATGGTATAGATGTATGTGTATGTGTGTATGTATGTATGTATGTATGTATGTATGTATGTATGTATAATCACAGCACTCAGGAAGTCAAGTCAAGAGAATCACAAGTTTGAGTACCTGGGGTACAAATTAAGTTGAAAGTCATCATGAGCTACTATAACAAGACCATGTCTCAAAAAAGAAGTAGAAGAATGAATGAATGAATGAGTGAGTGAGTGAGTGAATGAAGAGCTAGAGAGACTGTTCTACAAGTAAGAACACTGGCTGCTCTTCCAGTGGACTTGGTTTCAATTCCCAGCCCCCCACGTGGCAGGTCATAACTGTCTGTGAGAACACCCTCTTCCAGCCTCAACTACCAGGTACACAGTGGTGCATAGACATACACGCAGGTAAAACACTCAGACACATAAGCCAAAATTTAAATTTTATAAAAGAAAGGAAAGGCGTTGTAAGATATTTGATCCCGTTGTGAACCCCAAGACTGTGAACTATAAAAACCTAGAACTTTCTGTTTACTATAGGCAAATTTCTGTGGTATGGCTCCATCCTAGAACACACCTTTAATCGAGGAGCTTTCTGTAGGCAGGATTAAATAAAGTTAACCCTAGGTCAAGAAGCAGAGCAAGCAACCAGATAGGCAGGACATGAACATGGAAAAAAAAACCATAGAGTGAGAGGAAGTCAGGAGAACCCATAGAGAGATGCAGAGGAAGTAGAAAGGAGAGACATTGAGTTGAAGGGTATTTAAAACAGCGTAGAGAAAGAGAAAGGGCTTTTTCTTTCTGGGATATGAGCTGAAAAGGAAGAGTTTTTTTCCTTTTGGGACATCAGCTGAGTAAGGTCAGCTGGGTGCTTTCTCTGCCTCTCTGAGCTAGCAGGTTTTCACCCCAGTATCTGGCTCTTGCGTTTTTATTGGTAAAATCAAACAATTAGGATTTTCTTCTTTATAACAACAGAAAGGCAATGGTGAGGGATATGAAGAAGGGAAGAAGAAAGGAGTGAGAGAGGGAGAGGGAGGGAGAGAGAGAGAAATTGTCTAGTGGAGAATTTCTTCAACTAAACACTAACTCTTTAGCAGCAGTAAAATAAGGAAAGGCAAACGCATTGACCTTGAGCCTTGACATAAATTTGCAGATTGTGTGACCTGGGAAATCACAAGTAATTTTGTTTAGTCAGAACAAAAATGAATTTTCCCTGAAGAAATATATCTTTAATTTCCACATCAAAAAAACATCCATAGCTTTTCAAAAGCAATGATCTGTACAAAATTAAAATAATAAAAATAAATACAGGAGGCTGAAGAGATGGCTCAAGGGTTAAGAGTACATACTGCTCTTTCAGGGGACCTGAGTTCTGTTTCCAGTACCCATCTGAGGTGGCTTACAACTGCCTACTAAGGTTCCAGGCTCCAAGGGCATCTGATGCCTTTGCCCTTTGCAGGCATGTGCACATACCTACACTTACACGATGAGGAGATGGCAGGTTAGTGGAGGGAATATGGAGAGGGATATCCAACACTAAAGACCTTTGAAAATGCTGCCCGCAGATCTACTACTGTAGACACTTGCTAAATATATGTGAATGCATATAGAAAAGGAGTTAAGAGTTTCCCTCTAAGGATAAATAAGGAAGAAAGATGCCTCTCCCAGGCACTACAGAGTATCAAATAATGATGCTCAGTGCAATGTACACCATGTATGTAGATTCCATGGTATTTAAAGGTTCTACTTACAATATCACAGGAAAATATTCAATAATCTCACTGCCCTGTGAACCCTGCAAACTACAATAATGACAGGCCTGGCAAAATATGCATTAGTGATACAAATGTAATGGGAGTAACTAACTATTTTCTGATTTACAGTTCACTCCACAAAAAGGAACCCATGTCTGATATAGTAAGCTTGGCCAAGAAACCTTTGGTTGGTCAGGTCATAAGCCCTAGAGGAAACCCTAATACTATTATCCCACTAAAGAGACATAGAATTAAACTGACCCCTAAATTCTTATTTTTCTGCCTATAGATTAGTGTATCTCTCATCATTCATCTTTTTTTTTTTCAGTAACAGAGTCAATTAGGCAATACATAGAAAACAAGAGGTGTGAAAGTCTCAGCTCTAAATGGGATACCCAAATCACACCCTCTCTTCCCAGCATTCAGGAGAGACAGAAAATTGTAAAACCCAGAAGAAGTAGATGTCTGTAGTGAAACATTATTTGTTGGAGACATGAACTGACAGTGCCTGTGAATACATGGACATGACCTTCCTAAGATCAAGATCAGCATAGATGGGGGAGGAGCTTATAAAGTCCCACCCTAACTGCAAAACTATTGGCAGTCAGTGGCTATTGGTGAAGGGGAATCTTTTTTTTTTTTTTTCAGGGAAGCAGCTGCGGAGCAATGACATAGGTTTGAGCAGCCAGTCAGTCCTACGGCCATTGCACATAGAGGAAGCACTAAGTAGACCTTTAAAAGAAAACTTAAAAGAGAACACATGATGTTGGTATGGAAAAATGATGCAAGGGAGGAATAATTGAAGGGGAGGGAATGGAAGGTAGATTTGATCAAACCACATTACGTACATGTATGAAATTCTCAATGAAAGAACAAAATTTACTAGTAAAATATTAAAAGGATTTCTCGTGGAGCTCCTGTCACCTCCAGGTCCTTTTCTCCTTGGCCCCACTTTTCCGCAAGATGTCTTACACATCGCCCCATGTTTGGTTGTGAGTCTCAGCATCTGTTTTGAGCCACAGCTGGGAGGAGTCTCCCAGAGGACAACTCTGCTAGGCTCCTTTCTTCAAGCATAGCAGGGTATCATTAATAGTGTCGGGGTTGGTTCTTTCCCTTGGGGTGGGTCTTAGGTTGGGCCAGGCATTGGTTGGACATACCCTCAATCTCTCCTCTATCTTCTCTATTTTTATCCCTGCACATCGTGTAGACAAGACACATTTTGGGTTAAAGACTTTGTGGGTGCATTGGTGTTCCTCTCCCTGACTAGGAGACTTGTCTAGTTAGAAAGTGTCCTCTGTAGACCCTATGACCCCAGCTACTTGGAGTCCCTGCCAGAGTCCACTTATCTTCTCCCAGGAGCCTACTCTGACTTAGATCTCCAGCTTTTCATAAACCTCCACAAGAAGATCAGCAAAACCAACTAGTCAGGGTACAGAGGAGCTTGCTGAGACCGAAGCACCAACCAAGGACCATGCATAGTGTGGACCTAGGCCCCCTACACAGATGTAGCCAATGGGCATCTCAGTGTTCATGTGTTTCCTCTAGTGAGGGGAGCAGAGGCTGACTCTGATACGGACTCTGATGCCAGTTTTTTGGGCACTCCCTCCCTGGCGGCACTGCCTTGCCAGGCCACGGGGAAAGAGGACACACACAGTCCTGATGTGACTTGATGAGCTGGGTTGGATGGGAAAGGGGCCTCCCCTTTTCTAAGGAATAGGGGAGGGGAGGGAAAAGAGGGAGGGAAAAGAAGGAGGGAGCCTGGGAAGAGAGGAGGGATGGGGCAATGACCAGAATGAAAAGTGAATTTTTTAAAAAAGGAATTCAGATATTAGACATAGCAGAATGATTATATACTTTACTATGGAATTTGTGCTTGAATACATAAAAGGAAAGTTTATCTCTTATCAGAGATAAGAAACTAAAAGTTACTGGCCAGATTTAGAAGGGTCCATTTGAAATTAAAAAGCACAGTAACTAAACGAAAAGTTCTGTGGGCAATTTTAATAGCAGGAAACTGGAAGCTGATCGACTTACACGTAGCCAGTGAAGCTTGCCCCTAAGGAACCCTGGTAAATATATTGGGAATCTAGGCTATTGGTTTTCACCTCAGCTCCTCACCTCAGTCTCCTCACTTGAAGACAGACATTTGCATAAACAGAGAGTTGTGCACATATTCTCATAGAACTCTGTTCAAGTAGGAGAAAGTAGTTAGCCAACTCCCAGCCTAAATGAAGCACATAGAAGAAAGATGTGAAAACAAGGGACAGATGCTAAGAAAGGAAAATAGAAAAGGTCAGAATTGTCTGGAAGTGGGTGGTTGGTTGGTTGATTGGGTGGTTGGTTGATTGGGTGGTTAG
Organism: Acomys minous; assembly: GCF_964271855.1. Taxonomy (NCBI): domain Eukaryota; kingdom Metazoa; phylum Chordata; class Mammalia; order Rodentia; family Muridae; genus Acomys; species Acomys minous. The sequence continues at coordinate 140,712,447 of NC_140483.1, forward strand.
TTGACTGGGCGGTTAGGAGGTTATTTGGTTGTTTGGTTAGATGGGTGGGTGGGTGGCTGCTTGATTGGTTGGCTGGTTGGTTGGGTTAAGTTGAGTTGGGTTGATTTGATTTGGTTTGGTTTTTTTGAGGCCTAAGATACGCTGCACTCCTTCAAGGAAGATTTAGTTTTGCTATCACTGGTGTCTAAACAAATTCTTTGTAATTTCCCGGATTACTCAACTTGAAAATTCTTGTCAAAGCTCTTTCAAGGCCATGCTTTCTCCAGAACTCTTTCTTTCCTTCAGAGTTCAAGAGAGAAAATAAGTAGAAAATGAGGAAAAGCAACACTTGAAGATATGACCAGAGAGTTCCAGAATTTGGTGGGATCCACGGATTTCCTGATTGACTGAGTCCAATAAGCCCCACCTAGAATAATTTTTTGAAAAACCTCACACCATATAACCATCATTAAACCTAACATCAGAGCCAAAAATAAAAACTACCAACAACAGCAAAATGGCACAAAGATATTGTGTGGGCTCTGGTGGTGGAGTCCCAGCTACTAGACGGGAGGGGTAGAACAAGCTGGAATCCTCGCTGAGGCTGAGAAATGGCTTCTGTACAGCAAAGTGCAGTAGGGGTGATTTTAAAGTTTAAAAAAAAAACACCTTTGAGCGATGAAAGCAACAGGCAGAATTGCTGAATGAGTAGTTCAGGGTGGACCTCCACCCTGAAGCTTGGATAGTTCAAGAAACTTTTATGAAAGTGACTAAAAACAAATGTGTTCAGTACCTAGTCTGAGAGAAATCCCCGGAGGTCCTAAAACTTAAATGTTATGAACTTCATGGTAATTGCTTCTTTGGTAGTGTCCTGTGTTCCTTTCCTCCAGTGTCCAGCTTTGCTGCCACCAATCCCAGACTTCTTAAACCTTGTGGCAGAGTGCAATGTGCAATGGCCGTTCTGGGTGTGGTCTTCCAGAACCCCTCTTGTCTTGTCCTTGCTCCAGATTCTGCAAGTCAGCTCAGCCTTGGGGGGAACCTTTATTCTGGGTCTCTAACACATGCCGGGGGCCAGCAAATCAGTGAGGGGCAGGAAGTCCTGAACAAACATGTAAAGCATGCAGAAGCACGTGTCTGGACACCTCTATGCACTTTGTCGTTGCTTTCTATGCCATTCTTCGTGTGAAAGGACATTTTAAAAGACTTCCCCCTTATGTGAAAACAGACCTTTTATGTGAAGAAGCAGCAGGATTCTTTTTTTTTGTACTTTTCCTTGCTAATCACTCACAGCATACAGCTCACTGCTTTCATTTGAGGGAGGCTGCCCACTGCCCACTGTAGGGTTAGCCTACAACAGAGTCTCCACCGCCATCTAAGGCAGATGATATGGGGCAGAGCAATAGAGCTTGCTCCAGCACATTTTCCCTCTGGATCAAAAGATGAGACCGCCTCCCTTACCTTCTGCGGCCTCATCGGTCAGCACTGTCCTGAAACTCCAAAACAATGCATGCTTCCAGGAACCTACGCCCAGTACATTACTGGTGCCATTGCTGCTGGCAGGGCAGCCCTTCCCCCCTCCCCCCCCCCCCCCCCCCCCGCCTCAATATCCGATAGAATAACAGTAAAAGCAGCAAGATGAAGCAGCAAGATGTTACTGCCCTGCCCAAGGACAACCCCAAGGAAGCACCCTATGTTACCTAGTGTAGAATGCCCTAACGGGTATTGTCTGGTCATGCAACAGCACTCACGGACCTGCTCTGGCTACCCAAAGCCCTCACATCTAGCTTTTTTTTTTTTCTCTGCATCTAGATTTTCTATTCTGGAACAATTTTAGGGTATTTCACTTCTGCTTGCTTCTCCTTAAGTCGTTTTTCTGATCCTAGGCCTTTTATCTGAGAATGTAGCGCTTCTACAGCACTGCTCAGATATCCAGAACACTGAAGAGCAATAAAGACAGTGCGCATCTGAATCCCAGCCCGAGGGAGGCTTAGACTGAGGACCTCGTTCAAGGCAGGAGCGTGTCCGATGGCCCTGTTGCGGTATTTCTTTGTAATGGTACTCCTCAACGCCAGCTGGCGGGGTGAGGTGTTTTGTTCTTTTGCTGTTCTTGTTTTTCAGTGGCTCTGCTTGTGCTTTAATTTTAATGGTACTTAATTCTGCAAGCTTCTGGGGCTTTGGAAGGTCCCTGGATGCCCCGGATATGCAGCCAGGGATGAGTAACGCCGCTTTCGAAGAGTGCTGCCTTGCGATTTACTTAGTGGTTCTACGGCTAATCCTTGTTTCTGCAAACACAGTTGCTTTTTTGATCCACATAGTATTGTGTCTTCTGTGTTTCTACGCCCTCTGTATAAGCTTGATTACCTGTTATAGAATAGATGCTCTCGCTGAGTGACAGCTTGGGTGACTCGTTGACTGATGTCAAACTGGTGTCAAATTCTTCCTCAGACAGAAAGGAAGGACCCTGAAATTTGTTCTTGGCTCTATAGCTAGTGAACCATGACCCTCCCCCACCCCCCCACCCCCCACCCCCGCTTGGACTTTAGCTTCCTCCTTTGTAAATTGAAGGTAATAATTAGGTTGCCAAGGGCCTGAGATCCTAAATTTAAAACTACAATAGAAGCTTGTGAGTTACTTTCAATATTTCAAAAAGCCACTGCAAATTCTATATTGTATATCAAATTTCATATTATTAACGTGTTTCGTATTAGTATTGGTTGGCAATAAGTAGAAATAAAAGGAAATCTTGGTAGTAAAAGAGGTTAAGCCATTTTAAATAAGATTCTAAAGCTTGCTTGCTTTGTATTTATGATCCAGGTGTTGTAGGAAAGGGAGTGAGTCATAGTGAAAATCGGGAGTTAGGTTAACCTGAGTCCAAATACCGTCTTCACAGTCTGCTAACTGCTACTCTGAGCAAAGTATACTCACTCCTTCACATGTGAAATGGGAAGGCTAATGGTGCTCAGTCCGTAGATCTGTAATAAGGATGGATAAATTGATATGTGGAAAAGCCTTTACCAGCCATTTTACAGCTGTTTTGTTAGCATTTACCAGCATAACAAGGAGTATGATGCAGAGAGAAAAAAAAATTCGCTGAGAGCCAACAGCAATGTGAGAAAGGATAGTCCAAGAAGCAAGAAATATTTCTCTCAGGATGCAGCCAGCCTGCAGGCTGGGGACAGTTCACAGTCGGCTCCTGTTTGGGGAATAGCCTTTCAGCTTGAGGACGCACAGCATCTTCTGCTGTCAGTGTGGTGCAGCCTGCCACAGAGTGTGGCTCTCTTCAGGGAAGCACAGATGCTCCCCGAGGCCAGCTTGCTCCATGTTTGTGCACATCTGGGTCGTCTAGATGCCTTGCTAACATAGATGCCGATTCCCAGGGCCAGCTGCCAGATATTCTGGCTGAGTAGTTCAGGGAACTACATTTCTGCATTTTTAGCAAGTCTACAGAATCACTGCTCTATGGGAATTAATCTAGAAGAAAAAAATCCAAAGCCCAATAGACAGGCATATGGTGAGGTGATGGGGACATTTACAATGACTGTGGGATCCAGTGTGTTGAGGAAGGCATGTTTGTGCATGAGCATAGGTACACCTGTGTTTGTGTGTGAAAGAGACAGACAAAGATGAGGCAAATCATATAATTCAACAGCCAGAAGATGGGGAGGTCAGGAGTGCGTGCTGGCCACGTGCATGGCCACACTGTGGATATAGGAGGCAGGGAATGAGTGTGCGTATCCTGAGGAAGGCAGCCCTCCCATCCTAAGTGTGAAATAGCCAAAGTCCCTTGTCTTTGTGTGAGCCTGGGGTCTGGATAATCGCACAGTAGCTGTGTACCCACCTGGACAATTCAGAAACGAGAGATCAGCCACGGTGAGGCCCCAGCCTTGCTTCTACACTAATAATTTCCTTCTACCACTGTCAACCCAAGCAGAGTCACCTACCATTCCTGTAATGCTCAGGATACTGAGTGTGCTCCTGATAATAGTGATGGGGGTGCTGTCCTAACAGTGCCTAAAGAAGAGGAACCTCATCCAGTAAGAGGCAGCCACCATTTTCAATAGCCTTGCCCTAGAGTGCTTTTTTTTTTCCTCTCATTTTCTCTGTTCTTGTCAATCTGCCATGAGTCAAATTCTCCTCTGACAATGAGATGCCGGGATCATGAGCAAGACAAGCGCTCAATGGTTTGGCTGATTCTGCCTTGTCTTTCTTATTTATTTATTTATTTATTTATTTATTTACTTACTTACTTACTTACTTATTTGCAATTACTGTAACGTAGATAATGCTAAGAAAGAATAGCACTTTCCCCTAGATGCTGGACATTAGAGTTTCTATATTCCTCACATCCAGCTCTCTGAGCCACACTAGGGAAGGAAATGTCCCTGAGTTAAAATAGGGAAAAAAAGTATTATGACTTCTTAACCTATTCGCAAACTGAGTCCTTATCTGAAATTGAATCCAACTTAAGAATCTTAAATATCAACAAAGAAAAGCAGGGACAGTGTTACTAATTCTCCCTGCAAAGTCCCATTTCCATTTGCAGCTGCACTGGAGTAAAGCTATTACCAGTTAACGTCCAGATGAACAGCGCTCTGCATTACATACAAGTGTGCCTCACACGGAAGGAGGGCGTCTCCCCAAACCCTGCCTCCTCTTTGGCTTTCCCATGGAACCCCTGTTTTGTACCCTTGTTGCTTGCTCATTTACCCAGGAGGCAGAGTTGCCCATCAGCTGCACAGAGCCTAACCTTCATTAAGTAAGGAGACCCCACTGGAAAGAAATGGTCAGCTGCAAACACCGCGTCTTAACCTCGCATAGCTGAGGGAGGGCTGGCTGTCAGGGGCTGACCTGGGGCTCCTTCCCACTTCTTGTTCTTCCCAGCTCTGGTAGGGATCCAGGAAATCAGGACCTTCACCACTAGGGGAAAGGTTTGTGCTCCCCTGTGGCCTTAAGCTAACACAATGTTCCAACTTGATAACCCAAAGTCCCTTGCAGGAGGAAGAAAGGGTAGTAATGTGGCAACCGGGAGCTTGCTCTGATATTAATAAATCTGGCTAGTATTCCCCATTTGGATGCTGATCTTTGTAGATACAGTTTTCTCAGAACGAGTGGTAAGTTTTAGGATTCAGACACCAATCTCTCTGCCGTGAATCTTTATTAAAATTCTCTCACAGTGTTTGAACATTTACAGAAAGTTACTTTGCAGCCCTTTCATACACTGTCTGAGTAAAACCCACTCTACATTATAAATAGTCTGAAATATTTTCCATCACTTGAGACTTGGGAATGCAAAACTATAAGGAGAAAATGGTCCATTTCCATTTAAGAACATTACTTATAGCTGCATACGTCAGTAGCCAACACTCCTGGAACTTTTGGTGTTACCCTATGGCAAGAGGTAAGGATATGGTATATTCCAAAGACTTCCTCTAGGATGTCACTGCCTTTGCCAACTTAGAAATGAGGTCTATCTCACCACTGAGAGGAATCCAATTGCTTGGGTCTCAGCATCTTGGCTGCATCCTGCCCAACTCAGGAATCTCTCTGACCTTATCCTGTGCTCACTGGGAATTTCTAGCATCTATAGCATACTGCCATAGTAGGTATACAGGCAGGGTACCACTAGGACTTGTAAATTATCTATTTTGTAAATAGTCTGAAGAAAATTAACAATATTTAAATTTTTGAAAAATTATATGGTTAGAACACAGCTATATGAGACATAGCTATATAATATTTCATGCATTTCATACAGAAAAATCATAGCAGTTGATTCTAGAAATAAAAACAATAAAACTAACTACCTTAAAGTAAATTTAATTACCTTAAGTTGAAGTTATATAAGCATATATTATTTTTTTCCAAGCATATTTCATATTCTTTAGCATCAAACTGGTTCTACGTGCACATGTGCGTCTCTACTCTCTTTTCTCCTAACAGTTCCTTTCAAGTTGCCAAGCTTTCATTTATTTGAAATTGGTAATTACATCATTCATTCTCCTCCTTTTCTCTGGTATGACCAATGCAGGTTCCATTAACTGTAAGTTGTAAAGTGGTTTTTAACCTCACTCTTGTCTACCCTCCTTCCATCAGGGACGCACATCTGAACTAGTCTGCATAGTGGGAGCCACCACTCTCTGCATGGCCAGCTATGGGAGCCTTCGCTTCCTAACCTGAACAAGGGGTCGAGGAAAACTTGCCAACAGTAAAAGATTTCCGAACTTGATTAGCCAAAAATTAACTCCGAATTAAGCTCACAGTGAACCTGGCATGTTTCATGCAGCATTTTCCCACACTGTGTTTATTGTATGGCTTCATTATAGCCTTGATTCTAAGCCGATAATCTGCACACTTTGCATTGCACGTGCCTTCATATCACAGTGCTAACGAACACTCCTGAAGCCCCTTGGGTTGGATGTGGGGCTGGCATATGGTAAAAATGCCAACACTTTCATCGTGCATGTGAAGTGCTCTGCTCGTGTAGAAACATAATGGTTTGATTACAAAAAAAAAAACCTCAAGACTTAATATTTTGTATTATCCTTCCTCAGAATATAAATGCCAAATCAGTATAACTTGGATTGTATTGATTGTTTGATCTTTTTAAATAGCTGTGCTGACTTGAGCTTCTCTCTCTCTCTCTCTCTCTCTCTCTCTCTCTCTCTCTCTCTCTCTCTCTTTCTCACACACACACACACACACACACACACACACACACTTTAAATTGATTTTAGCCTGGGATTACGACAGAATTTCCAACAATTTCTGAAGTGGCTCTAAATACGCTTCTGTCATTTTGTGCTGCATATTCATGTAGAGCAGCAGTCTTGGCATTAATTATTATAAAACAAAGCATTAATCACCTGAAAAATGTTGAAGAAGCACCATGCTTTACACTTGAAAATATTCAGCCAAGATCTAATACTTTATGTACAAATCAAAACAACAAGCACATCCATCTCATTATGTGCAAATTTGCTTTAGTCTTAAAAAATAGAATAAAATAAAATTATATGTAAATCAAAACTGGTTCTAAGATAAATTTAATTTATTATCACTAAGTGTCTGATTTGTGTACCTGTTTAGCAGCATCTGAAAATTTCTTGGGCAAAAGGCGCTTCTAGTCAAAAAACAATTCAGAAACCTTGAGCTAAACAATCCAGCCTCGTTCCTGGGCACAAAATATCAGAGAGTAAGTGACCATTCTGCATATGTCTTGGGAGTACGTGGCTAGCTGTGGCTGCTCTTCTGGTAAAGTGTTTGCCAAGCAAGCGTGAGGATCTGAATCTGATCCCCAGAAGTCAGACTGAAAAGCCCGGCTTGGTGATCTAGCTTAAGATCCCGGGGTTAGGGAAGCAGAGACAGGCAGGTCCCTGGGGCTTGCTGGCCAGCCAGGCTATCCCTCTGTGTGAGCTCCAGGCCAAGGAGCAACCCTATCTCAGAAGAGAAGGTGAAAAACCCCTGAGGAATACATCTGGCCTCCACATGCATGCAGCCATACAAACACATACCCACCCTTACACGTGTACATGTATGTATATACACAGGCACACAAAAGACTAGGTTACCCCCAAACTATTGTCTCCTCTAAGGTACGGTCTCATTGTTGGTTCTAATAAGGGAGGAGAGCTGAGTATCACAGATAACGTAGTTATCATTTTAGCTTCATAATGGTTCTCTTTTCTCGCTCATGCCCATGGCCTAGCTTTCCCATCACCTCAACAACAAAGTGCATCCTGGCTTTTCTATGAGATGCACGTCCCATCCTCCTCCTGACTTTGCTCAAATGGTTTTCTTTGTTTTCCTGTCTAGTAGACCTACCACCATAACCAAGGAAGCCAGGCAGTTCAACCTGCCCTAATTCCTTCCTCCTTCTGGGTCCAGGGCCTGGCTGCCTATATTCTGGTTCCCTTGTGCCACCTGCTGGTCTCCCGTGTCACTGCTTCCAAAGTACTGCCATAGTGCCATGTCGTGGCTGGAGAAAAGGGAAGAGGAGTCCTCCAAGGGAAAACACAAACAGACCCTAGAGTATTGTTTGGAGGTCAGTCAATTCATTCTTACTACGTGTTAGCAGTGAAAATGGAGAAAGCATGTAGCCCGTCTTTAAAAAGTATTAGTCCTCAACATTCTCTAGCCATGCATCCCGCTAATCGGTAAACCAGTGCTTAAAAGACAGAAATCAAGAACAAATTCTGTATTCATATCACAATTGAGCCACATGTCGGATGAATGGTCCAAGTAAGAAACAATTGAGAATATTTCTAAGCCCATGCCAGTCTCTCTGGAATGGACTAAAGACAGGATGGCGGTGGGAGAAGGAGGAGAGATGAGGAAAAACACTTTCACCAAAATTATTCTTAATATAAATTTAATTATTCCTATTTAAAACCCTGGGCTTCCTCCCCGCCCCCATTTAAACTAGCCTGTCCAGAGTTTTTATGGAGACAGTAAACAAAACTTAAAAACCTCATTGATTATAAGCTTTCGAGGGTCAGATGAAATCTCTAAGCTATAAGGAAGCTGTCTAGAGATAGCAGAGTCAAGCCAATGGCAACAACTCCCGTTCACCACCACGGTCCAATGAGATTGCTCTGCTCAGAGATTTCCTGAGTGCGCATGTGCTGACCTCCCTTAATCAGGCTCTTGGGCTAACATTCAGTGCCAAAGATTCCAGTTGGAAGGCTTGTGTTTCCTCCTGCCCCTTCTTAATCTCTACATGTGTGTGGATATATTGTTTAAGAAGTATTATTTCTTGCCCACTGTGATATATTCGAATCATTGTTTTGTGTAAACTACCTTCTCTCCTGAATCTCTCCCTCCCTCCCTCCCTCCCTCCCTCCCTCCCTCCCTCCCTCCCTCCCTCCCTCTCTCTCTCTCTCTCTCTCTCTCTCTCTCTCTCTCTCTCTCTCTCTCTCTCTCTCTGTTTTTGAGCCCCAGGTGCTAAGGTTTTACACACACACACCAAAGCCATGTCAAAGAGAAACCAATGAATACTTTCCATTTTTTCCTCAAAGGCCAAAATAACTACTCAGGGAGACAGTCTTCCCCCAGCGTCCTCCCGCGTGGACCCCACCAAAATCACCTGCAGAGACAGGGATCTCTGTGAGGCCTAAAACCGCAGTCCTAAGCCCCAATAAGGATTCACTTTTAAAATTCTAAGTAAGAGGTGATGGTGTCAGCTTTGTAAGGATTCACTTTTAAAAGTCTAAGTAAGAGGTGATGGTATCTGCTTTTTTCATAGCACTGCATTCTGGGTAAGCCCAAGGGAAGTGAGTATTTCCTTCGCATCTGAGCTGCTCTGTATTTAAAGTGGGGACACACATCGGTATGTTGAGAGAATCCCGGAAGTGGAGTGTGATGAACACTAATGATGGGTTACCGCTTTTGAGATATGTGACATTTCATCCCTGTGTCATTGACAAGGGCAAGCGGGCTCCAGTGAGCTAAAGCACTTTAGCATTCATTCTTTCAGCATAAACAAACACTGTGCCAATGGAAAAGCAGAGTGTAGAAGCTCAGGGTTCAATAGGCATAAAACCATTACTATAATAGGAATATATATATACATTCCGGACTAGAAGCATAAGCTATACAATCCTGCAGGCACACAGTGAGTTTCTAGAGAAAGCAGCGTGTCATGGCAGTGGCGACAGTGTTCTACTCACAACTGCGGTCCAATGAGCTCCATCCAAAGTGGATGGATTCTAATCTTAGTTTGACAGAAGCAGACATTCAAGTGAGTGCCATCTCCAAGAAGGGAATGGAAAGTCGTGAGCTCTCAAGAGAAAATGTACTTCAGGGGCAGTCCTTAGCCAAGGGAGAATGGGAGCCTTGGAATTCTGCTGATCCAAAGAGGTCTTTAAGAAAACATACCCCAGCTAGGTGTGGTGGTGCACACCTTTAACCCCAGCACTGAGGAGGGAAGATCAGGCAGTTCCCTGTGAGTTCAAAGTCAGTCTGCTCTACATAGTGAGTTCTGGGCCACCCAGGCATACAAAGTGAGAGCCTATCTCAAAAATGAAAGAAAGAAAAAGGTGCGAGGGGGGCAGGGGATACCACCAAAGTTTCCTTTTTTTTTTTTTTTTTTTTTTTTAAGCAAAGACTCAAGGCTCTGGCTGGTGGGAGCTAACCAATGAGGAAACACATGTTCCTACTAATCACACGTCAGCCCAGTGTAAAGATCCACACTACATGACTCCTTATCACAAAACCTCCAACCTCCCAGCCCCCAAATATAAGAGGTAAAACAGAATCTACTGGCTAAACATTCAAAAGTAGATTTCTGCCGTTGCAAAGTTAACCCATATCCTAGCCATAATTGTCGACCTGGCACAGCCTAGAGTTATCTAACAGGAAAACCTTCATGGAAAACTTGCCAAGGGGTCAGCTTCCTGTGGGCAGCACCATTCCTTGGACCAGTAGTGCTTGCTGGTATAAAACAAACAAATAAACAAACAAACAAAAAACTAACTAAACATAAGCCAGTGAGAGAGCTAGCAAACAAGCCAGCGCACTTCTCTATGGTTCCTGCTCCATGCTTGCTCTGAGCTCCTGCCTTGACCTCCCTAGGTGATGACCAGGAAGTATAAAAGTATAAGCCAAATAGAACCCATCTACTTATGTGACGTGTTTGGCATAGTACTTGACACCTGGTGCGTGCTCATCAGGAAGAAGAAGAAGAAGAAGAAGAAGAAGAAGAAGAAGAAGAAGAAGAAGAAGAAGAAGAAGAAGAAGAAGAAGAAGAAGAAGAAGAAGAAGAAGAAGAAGAAAGAAAGAAAGAAAGAAAGAAAAAGGAGATCGTGGATTGGAGACCATGGAAATCTACCCTGCAGCATGGCTCCCAGCCTGCCTCCACCTCCAGATCCGTATTATCCAGAGCAGCCTGTCTCTGCCTGGGCATGTGGCTTCCCTGTTATCTGGGAAAGGACTGTAGGACCAGGAAGAACACTGCAGAAGACTTCTGAGAGATTCTTCTTCTAGTATAGACTTTAGTCAGGCCCCTGCTCCCCCTAGAACTTTGCTTCCAAGTGTGAAATTTCATTTCTCATGCCTCAGTCGGGGGCAGGGGCGGGGGGTGGGTGTGGAGAGGAAAGGTCAGGAGTGGAAAGGCAGCCGCTCTGGTCTCTCCGGCGTTGACAGCTCCAGATCCCAAGGGGCTTCAACCGCTCTCAGATTTATAGCCCCATAACCACAGAAAACTGCCTCGTGGCTAAGGCCACGGCTGCCTTGGGCCCAGGGGGGCCCTGTTTGCGAGCTTCTTTATATCTCTAATGCCATGTTCCCTAAATCTGTGATATTAAAATGATGAGAAAGGCAGAGGAGGGTGATTCATGCCCGGGTGACACTGACAATGAAATTCCCTGAAATCGAATTTCTCCTGCGCATGACAACAGCATCCCCGGCCAGTGCTTTCCTCGGGCCCGTAAGGCTGGATTTGTTTGGTTTCTACAACAATTTTTCTTTTTAATGTCATTATTTTTATTAGTTGGCCTAATGTTTTTATAATGTGCCTTCAGTGCAGGCTCCAACCCTGCAAGCTCTCTAGGGACGAGGTGGCCCACGCTCGGTAACCCCAGAGACTGAGGTTTTGCACAAACGCCAGACACGAGAAGAAAGCAGGCTCCACCCTCTCCCCTTCCCCAGTCCTGACCTGACAGGAAAGCAACGATAAACAGATAGGAGCCTGAAACTGCTCAACCCCTTAGAGCAACGCTCTGACGTTAACTAATGACCCCAACAAGCCCTCCTCTCTGCCCCATACTCATCTCCAGGTTATTAATAGATGCCTCCAGTTGCTTATATCATTATTTCTGTCTGTTCTGGCTCCAACACCCACCATCTGCCCCAACATCCTTATTTATTTCCTAAGTGTGAAGCATGAAGAAAGGACAGCCTAACTGTGTTATGAAGGATTAAGCATTTATAAAAACAATGTAGACTTGATATATTATTTTCAAACGCACAATATAAATTAGAGAATTATGGTTTGGGGCAGATGCATTTTACCAAAAATTAAAAAAAAAAAATTCCAACAAAAAATATTGCATGCATGTATTTGATTTGATGGATTTGCATTGATTGCCAAGATGGTGACATAGGTTGCCTGCTTTGGGTGTACGGGAAGGAAGGATCACAGGTTCTTCAAGTTTGTCTATAATGCTGAATTTACTTTTGTTTTGATGGTTATTTTTTTAAGAGAAATTTGATCATTTTTCAATCAGTCAACTCACCTCTGCTTTTATTTTTCTTTTAAATGTGATGAAAGTAGTCCTGCAGATAAGGTTGCACCTACATGGGGCTTAGCGATGGGGACTGTGCCTCTATCCATGTGCGTCAGTCTGGTCCATCTCGTTGGTTGGCTCAGATTGACTGAGGCCATCATCTACAAAAGTCTTCAGAGCTTCCACTAGAACATCTAGAAAGTGTGCTCATGAGGAGGCCAGAGGTGGATTCTTCCTCTGTGGAGACCCCTAGAGTCTGGGACATCAGGGTTTTTCACCTAGGCTGGAGGCTAGCAAACCCCAGCAATCCGGTTGTCTCTGCCTCCCCCGCCCTCAGCAGTATTGTGTGTACAGCCATGCACAGCCACATCCTGCTTCATCCTAGATATCTTTGAGGCCGACTTTGTTCTCCCCAAGGGCAGGACCTCGAGTTTCTTAATTACATTTTTTTTCCTGCTGGTTTTGGATTTTTGTTCTATTTATCAAGACCTTTTGAAAAGCTGTTCCTTTTATCTAGCCTGTTAGCCATCTTGACCAAGAGCAGATCTGTTCATCAGATCTTTTATGTCTTGATCTAAGTCCCTGATAAAATTACTCAACCTCACAGGGCCAGAGATGCAGTCTCGGTCTTGCCCATTTTAGACAAAAATAAATGTTTTTGTTTGTCTATAGGTGTATGCATTGTAACACCGTGCTCCCAATAAACAATACCTAACTGTGCTGAGCCGATCAATAACCATCACCGTGACTGGACTTAGTGGAGGGAACAATAAACAGTAATAACATTCCAACCTGGGCCAATCTAACAGCACAGCGGGGCAAGGCAGAGCCACACAGCGTATGGCTGCATCCACCTCTGTGTTAACAATCCAGATGGAAGTGGGAGGTGGGCTGGGGCAGAGTAAGCAGACAGGAACAGGGTTGAGGGAAGGGACAACAGATAAATGAAAGCAGACAGAGGAGAGGCTGGGGACAAGGTTCCCAAATCAATCTCTAAAACTATGAGGTTAATGTGCAAACAGCACGGAGCCAACTGCTGGCAGTGTGCATCCAAGATGACACAACGGCAAGACAAATCCTCTGTTGCACACAGAGCTGTTGTCTTTGCTTTCTGATATGCCTATTGGAACAGTTTTTTTTCCAGTCCTTTGTCAGGGATGTGTGGGAATGTTTTTTCCACAGGCTGCAGCTGAGCAAGTGGCCTGTGTTGCCCTAGTCCTCCCACACAGCTTCTCGGAAGCCGCCACCCTCCTGACCCCTACATCTCTCTGCATTCAAGAATGAGTGTTCACCTAGGTGGTAACAGGGACACATTCATGCACTGTGCTTCCTGGAAGGTGGAGTCTCGATTAAAGCAACATGTGGCGTCCTGTGCTGCAGGCTGGCCAGCTGAGAGAACCGTGATTTCACTGTTTCTGTAGAACTAAATGAAATAACCTGTGGCAAAGAGGAAGACACTAACTACTGGTCACTCAGAATTAGAACCCCAGAAGACACAGGCATCGCTTATTTCAACTCTCTGGTTTCCTCAGCTTGTAAACCCAGGTAGGATCCAGAGGAGAGTTATCAGTTCTCAGTGTTTGGCCAAATACTCTGCTTCCCTGAACTGTGTGGACCCTTTGCAAGACTCCCACATTTATACCGATTCATTGACCCAGGGTGTGTTGACTCTGAAGCTCTGCCAACCCTGGCTTGGGTCTCAGACGTACATGATAACTAAGGCAAGATCCTTGTGACCTAGCACCCATCACCATACTAACAAACCACCCCAGACCCAGTATGCACAGACAGACAGACAGACAGACAGACAGACAGACAGACAGACAGACAGAGAACACAGCAACAGTAAAAGCTCACATGTTGGACTCTTACTACATGCAATATACTCTAAGCAGGATCAACGAGGGCAAAAAGATGGATTGGTAAATACAAAGATGGGGAATCAACATGAGCCAGCAACTAATTAGACATAAGGAATGAAAGACCCGTAATCCCAGGATGATGCCTTGGAGTATTAATTTGCACATCGGGGAGTACTGTGAAACCCTGCAATGAACAGATTTGACACAATTTGAGAGCTAACAAGATAATCTAGACAGCACAAAGACACATCACTGATCCTAGACTGTCTCCCCATGCACGGTAGCCAGAGATATACACGCAGGAGTGACACAGCTACTCCTCTTTCCTGGACACCTGAGAAATCATTATCAGATCCCCCATAGTCAGCCATGAAAGAAAATACACAGGAAAAGCATATTGAAGTATCTGCCAGCCTGGCCTTCAGAAACATCATCATCAACTCTCTAGTCCTGGGAGCACCTAGGGCACAGCGAATCTGGGAACTGAATCATCTTTTTCTAAAGGCTTGAGGGATCACATCTGCAAGGGAGAGAGTACATATCCAAAAAAGTCACATCCAAGTCCTAATCCCTAGCACCTATGCAAAGATCTTTAGAAGCAATATCTTGGATTTAGGAAAAACCTTAAACCCATGACTGGTGTTCTTACAAGAGAAAGAAGAGGGAAATTCAAGACACACAGGCACAGACACCAGACTGACGGCCTCCATGAGCAGCTGGAGACCAGCTGTGCAGCTGCAAGCTTACAACAGGTGGTCAGGCAGCTGCCAAGTGCTGGGGCAGAGGCTGGGGCAACGACCTCTGAGTTTCCAGAAGGAGCCAAATCTACTGACACTTCATCTTAAACTCTTTGGCCCCAGAATTGTGGTAGCATAAATGTAAACTGTTGAATGTCACCATTTTATGGCAGCTTTTTTCCAACCTTAGAGAATGAAAATAGTATCTCGTTTTTTAGGCTGTTTGGGTAAAGGAAGCCTGTGACATCTCAGTGTAATAATTGTTCTCCGAGAGTTAGCCTCTTCTCTCCAAGCCCTTTTCCCTATAAGAGGCATTGCTTCAGTCTGAGCTTTGTTTTTCTACGTTTGATTTAATCTTCCCGTAGCAGCACATTTCTCTTCCCAGCTCAGGTTTTGTTCTGAGCTCGGGTTAATGCCTAAGTAAGCAGGTCTTCGCTGTGACGTACTGAATGCTAAAGGCACCTGGGAGTCCCATATGTGACAAGGACCAGGAAACATATTTTTGTAGGCACTTAGTAAGATGCTGGCAGCCTTCTCGGTGCTCCTTTGTCACACTTCAAGGGGTTCTAGTGACGAGCAAGGTGCGTAGGATCAGTCCTAAATTACACCCCACATAGGCCGTGGCTGCTGCCACTCCAGTTCTATTTTCTTTGGAGAATCCTCCTGGGGAAGTGACCCTGAGCTAAAGCCTTAGTCTGCCCAGAGCATTCCAGGGAAAGAACTCTTAGATTTAAGAAACCATTAAAAAAAAATAGCTTTGTAAGAAAAGGTTGGGCAGCCAGACACATGCTGCAACCCCAACCCTCCAAAAATGAAGGGAAATAGGAGCATCTCAGGCCTGAGCTTCGGAGACCTTGTTTTAAACAAACAAATTAACAGGCAAGTGATAGATAAATATATTGAAGGTTTTGCCTGTACCTGTAGAGCAAGGAAATTTGTCACGATCTTAAGAAGCCATAGTCTCTCCCGTTTGTAAACCTAACCCTACACAACTAAGTCTGTAAGGTGATCACATTTAAGTAAAAAAAAAAAAAAAAAAAAAAAGTGTTGTGTGTGCTGAAATTAAAAGCTCACTTTTTTCCTGGTCATTGAAAAAAAAATGAATGGATGGATTTAACCCAACATCTATATGGCCTTGACTAGTGACTAGACCTCTTTTTGGCATTCAAGGGGAATGGTGAAAAGACATGTGAGTTAACCCATCATGGTTGAAAGGGACTTTAAAGTGCTGTGTAGACAGTAAGCATTTCTGGTGAGACCCCTAAGACTCTGATACAAAGCAACGAGCCAACTCCAAACTGAGGATTATAACCAATGAGGAATGCAAGCACTGTGGAACGCAAAAGAACTGTTAGTATTGCTTACCGGATTCAGAGATGAGAAACTGTTAAAGTGTGGATTCACTTTTAAGCCCCATGTGAGCCCAGATGCTCTGGAAGTGGTTACGCTTCAGCAGACGCCGGCACATTTAAACAAAAGCAAAAGATTGAAGCAAGCTGGAAGTGGAGCAGGTGCACACAACAAATGCTGTCGGCGTATGTGTGAGCACAAACAGCTCATTGTGCTGCCTAAGTCATATGATTGGCATTTGCACACACACACACACACACACACACACACACACACACACACACACTACTGTAAAATAAAACCTCTTGAACCCACCTGTTTTTAACATTAGAATCATTAGGAAAAGAAACTCTATCAAACCACTAGTCCTTTCTCCAGAGAAAGCACTTAGATTTGTTTTCTATTCCTCTGTGAACAGACCCCTAGCTTTACCGTAGCCTAGGGCAGCCACTGATCCTTACGGTTATAAGTAAAATGTGGTGTTAATTCAGCCTCTTACGAAGTAATTCAAATTAAGCTATTGAGTGGAGTTGTGATGTGTTCTACGAGAATGAAAAGCTGTCTTAACAGTAACAACAACAAAAATAAACACAACCATTTTTCCCAATTTAAACAACTCCTGGTTTCAGTAATTACAGGGGAAAACATGGCTTTGAAGATTGAAAACATATCCACACAAAAGCTTTGCACATCCAGACCAAACTTAGGTTTTGTTTGCCTGTCTGAAAGAGAGGCTGTGAGCGCTTCTGGCATTGCACAGTGGGAACAGAGCTTTCTGAACTGGCACCTTCTCCTTCTCAAATAATTGCCACCCATGGGAAGTGACGTCACCCATGGGAAGTGACATCACTGTCCATGGGACGCAACAGTGATGGCAGTGCTCAGGGCCTCATGTTAAGCTTAGATCTGAGGACAGAAAGAAGGGTGAGGAGCTCCCCGTTCCCAAATATTTCTTTTTTCGGTGAAAGAAGCATTTGTTCTTTACAATCCTGTGCCGCTCTTGATGATAATTCTTATTAACCAAATAACCAGTTATGGCCTAAGGCATATTTGGGGTTGCCTGGGATAAAAGTGTTTCTATGTCAGTATAAACTATTGAGTTCCCATGGTTCATGGAGGCATCGCAGCTGCCTTCACATCACTTGCTTTCCCCACTCCTACATAATTAAGGACATGTTGCAGGCACAGTGCTCAGAGTTCCAGTGAGGCCTGTTTCAGGCATATACTTTGTATTTTAATCATAATTGCAGCCAGTGGCTGCACAGTCATCTCAGTACTTGGAAAGCAGTGGTAGAGGGACGGGATCAGGAGTTCAAGATCACCTTGGCTACATCATGAGTTCAAGGCCACCCTGGGCTATCTGAGATCCTACCTATCTCAAATAAATAAATAAACAAACAGATAAACTGCTGGAATGTGACATTTAGGTCATTAGGGATTAAAAAGTATCTCTCTTTTTACCCAGCTGTGGCCTCTGTATGCAATCCCAACCTACCAAGCAAGATTTGCCAGCTGGAGTAACAGCGGCATGACTCGGGTAACCAACTTCTTTTTTATTAGATTTGAGGGCTGCTCCATGAGAGGAGATGCATGCCTAATATTTTAACCTGGTCAAAAGTCTGTGGCTGAGAAGGTTACAGGCCCAAGGGAGGAATCTACCATTACTGTTTTGTTGAATAGATTTACAGTCAGTCTGCATTTTGCATACTTGTGTTTGTACTCACATAACAGTGCTGCCCTCAGCCTTGGGCACAGAAGCTTTTGTGTAGTGTCCATCAGTTAATACAGAGATTCAGCACTGGTTAAAATATTGATTCTAAGTGACTGCTAAGGGCTCAGTGATAAGCAGGAAACATATACATACATTACCACCTCCCAGACCCAGGAAACATTGTAGACAAGGATGCAGGAAGAATTTAAGAGTGGAAGCTAGGAAGGAGTACTAAGAAAGGTTGTCTCCTGCTTGCGGCCATTATGAGCAGCTGTGGATACCTTCACAAGACCTACACAAAATGGACACTTCAATATCATATCATGAGTGTGTGGAGGAGGCACAGGAAGCCCCATCATAGGGAGAGAAGGAAGCCCATTGTTGACATGGGCACAGCCATGTCCAGGGTCCCAATACCTCAGCCCAGTGGTAGTGATAAATCCTCCCCCCTGGTAAGTCTTTGGGGCATGGAAAAGCCTTACAAAGGGGTTCCAGTGCAAATAGTGGATGGGTGTGTACAAGACTAGTAGTAACTGCTGTTTTCTCTTCCCAGGTATTTAGAGTCTGAGACAGCTGGCCTACAAGGACCTCCCACTGAGAGGAGCAAACACATCCCTCTGTTCTGTATGTAAAATAATGACACCGAGGTTCTGGGTTGTTATGGTAATTTGTATAACCCCATCAGAGTGTGCACATCCAACTTGACCTCTGCATCTCTGTACACGTGTCTGTGTGTGTGTGTGTGTGTGTGTGTGTGTGTGTATGTCCTTTCCTCACTCCCTTGCCACTCGTACTCAGGGTTTCAGGACTAAGCTGTGAGTGTAATAGCACCCCACCCCTCCCTGAGGAACTGCTGGCGGTTAATGGTTACAGAGAAAAAGAGTCATTGTCTTCAGTGGTGTAGCCATTGGTAAGTTGCCCGTGTTCTAGTGAATAACTCCCTAGGCATGCCATACAAACAACCTTCATTTTTAAGAAGAGACATGATAATAAGATGGTAACTATATGATAGTAAATAATAAAATAAAAATTACAAATTACAAGCCCTAATGGGAGTGAAAAATCCTAAAGAGTAGTCTCCAGGTGCAGGTACCCTGCTGTAAGTACTTGGTATCTTTACAAACTTCTTGGGCACAAACAGTTCTTAGGACTCTCTTCACGATAAATTATAAGGAAAATATGGTAAGTCTGTCTAATAAAAATTTCCTGTTTCATCATAACCCTTTTAAGCTGCTTCTTGCAGAATCTCTTGAGATATTAGACGAATTAAGGAAATGTTTAACAGAAAGGAGGTGATGTTCTTAAATACTGAGCTAAATATGTTTTCCTCTATTACAAAAGAAAAATGCCTACAAAGGTTAGATTGCCCATGGAGGCCATCTCACACAGTCCTCTTTCCTAACTCTGTCCCCTTGTCCTCTAGTTCTCAGGATCACCATCTCTCTGCCCGCTCCTCTTCTTGGAGAACTTCACAGTCTACCCACATGGTCTAATTCATTAGCAGCAGATCTGAGAAATTCAGCCTCTTGCCTCTAGGATCAAAGCCCATGGAGTTATTTGGTGCTGTGTGCCTCAAAGCTGCTCACGGGGCTTTACCACTGAACTCTGCAGCAGAACAGTGAGCCACTGAGCCACTGAGCAGCGTGTGCGCTGATAGAGGAAAGCTTCTACATTAACATACTTTTGAAGTGTCCTTTGGCTATAGCTAAAATCTTTTCTGAGTAAAGAAGCAAGATGCTCTTAGAAGTGCTCCAGGCTGCCGTCTTTCCTTCTTGAATTATGACCTTAAGCAGAGCATACTCAGCAACATACATCTTCAATTGCATGTGCTTTCCCATATGAACATGCATAGATGTCCTAGATAAAGTCCCCATGCTTTCTTTGTTGGAGGAACACATTGTAGCTGAGGTTTCGGCTACTTTATTGGGCTCCTATATCTACCACCCTTCTCAATTCCAATCCCTACCATTCCTCCCCCCCCCCCCCCCCCCCCGCCAATACTAGGTAGGCAAGAAATAAGGTTAAAGGAGAAAGGGAACATAGACCTCTTTAGACTACTTCCTGCTGATTAAGGGCATCAATTTCTTGGTGCAAGTCTAACCTTCATTGTCAGAATACCAGCAACCAGCAACCCAGCAACAGCAGCAGCAGGAACCACCAGCAGCAAGGGGAGCAGCAGCCTCCTCCACAGTCTCTCTCTCTCTCTCTCTCTCTCTCTCTCTCTCTCTCTCTCTCTGCTCTCATATTTAATACCCTCTTAAGAGTCCCCAGATTTTCAAACATAAACTAGCTGCAGCTGGCAAAAAGTCACACCCCTCCTAGAGCACAAGACAAATCATAGTTAGTAGCCGAGGAAAATCTGAAGCAACCCCATATCCTCCTACACCTGAGATTAAAAAAATAATAATAATAACATGTTCACAAACTAGAATTGTTTTTAATAAACCAAAACTCTCACTACAACACATTGCTTTGGATGCTACTCTCATGTACTTCTTCCCTTTCTTATTTCTCGGCCATGCTTATTTTTCCCTTATACTCACCAAGATATGAAACCAACGCATTCAGTTATAACAGCGCCATGAGAGCTCACTGCACTCATTCCTTCAAAAAGTATGCCAAAGATACACCTGTCCCTATTGTCCATCACACTCATAAATTCTAACACTCTAAACCAGTGGGTCTTGGCTGTGACCCTTTAATACAACGCCTCATGTTGTAGTGGCCCCAAAACATAAAATTATTTTTGTTGTTACTTCATAACTGTAATTTTGCTACTGTTATGAATCATAATATGGATATCTTTGGTTTCTGATAGTCTTATGTAACACCTGTGAAAGGGCCATTGGGGTTGAGACCCACTGGTTGAGAACCATGGTTTGGAAACACTTTCCAAGTTCATTCTTAAATCGCCACGAAAACAGACACACATGATTACCTAGAGCTCTGAGTATTTCTCCTGTTCTTCTTCCCCATCCCTTATGTCCATTTTTTTTTGTTCTGTTAATTTTTTCTGAGATCAAAAACTACCCAATTAGAAGTCAGCTATATGTTTAAAAGCTCTTTGACACACAGAAAAAGATTCATTCATTTATTTGTTTGTTTGTTTGTTTGTTTGTCTATTAAATAGTTATATGCCCATAGGTACCTTGCTAGGCATTCAGAGTACAATGGTGAACAACCTCTATGTACAGCCCTTAATGTTATATACAGTATATTTTACAGGAAGGAATACAGTCTACTTTTTCTGTGATAAGCATCCTCTTCTTCATTCTCTAGCAGAAAAGATTTAAAGTTTTATTTTATAATGGCATATGTTAGAATTCCATATAGAATTTGAAATCCCAATACTTGGGAAGCTGGGGTAAGAGAATTGTGGGATGGAAGCCAGTCTGGTCTATGTAATGTGGTCCAGATTAGCCTCTGCTACGTAGTGAGCATAGGTGAGAAGCCGCTGGTCTAAAGAGAAGAAAAGGCTGTTAGAAAGAGAGTTCAGAGTGAGCTGGGTCTGCTACTTGCCAGTTTTAGACAAAAGCTAGCTTCTGGATTCTGTCCACATTATGAAACACAGAAAATACACATTTCATATGAAGAACATATTCAGCTTCACTGGTTTATCACTTACAAAATGGTGCCTGTACTCACCAGCCAATGGAAGAGTGACCATGCCTTTGTATTTACTCTTTTTGTACTTTAGGAAAAAAATCTAGTAAACACGGTACCACCTGTCTACCATGCTCCATTATATGAGGGCAACCAGCATCCATCCTCCAGATAAACAATTGAACATGTAGAAAAACTATATGAATGGGCCGGGCGTGGTGGCGCACGCCTTTAATCCCAGCACTCGGGAGGCAGAGGCAGGCGGATCGCTGTGAGTTCGAGGCCAGCCTGGTCTACAAAGTGAGTCCAAGACAGCCAAGGCTACACAGAGAGACTCTGTCTCGAAAAACCAAAAAAAAAAAAAAAAAAAAAAAGAAAGAAAGAAAGAAAGAAAAACTATATGAATGATAAGCAAGGAAACAGTCACCTGACTGACCAGTTCCAGGGGACATGTATGCATTCAATCATTAAATTAAAAACCAGCTCCACTTTGACATTACCCAAGAAGAACCACGGAGAAGTATCCAGAAGGCAGTGTTAGGACACTCTCATTAAAGCAGCTTCATTCATTTGCAAATGAGGACAGTGAGACAGGCCCACCACTCTGGCTTTCCTACATGTGACTCAACCTGTGACAGTACAAAACATGACTTTGTCGTGAAATGTGTGGATTTTCATGTTTCTTTACCTGACTTATACTTAGTGCCACATCTTAAATTTAAAAAAGAAAAACAGCAACGTCCTTGGCACTGCTATTGCATGCTTTAAGAAGGCATTCATCTTCCCACTGAGTTCAAATGCTAATCTTGAGGAGTTAAGGAAGTTAGAGGTTGCTGTGTCTATTGGTCTTGCAGTGTGTATGTGCGCACATTTTAAAGCCTTTATTGCCTTGATATTTGAATCCCTGGTGGCTTCCCTTCATTTTGAATAAGCAGGAAGTTCTGCAGTGTGATTGTTCCAAGATTGCATTTAAGCCAGTTGTTGAACAGAAAGGGTGGTTGCTGTGATCACAGAGGGAGCAGGAAAGTAAGCAAACTTGCTGGGCCCCTTCAATTTAAATGAAGCCTCTTTCATTTCTCTGCTCGGTCAGAATCAGCGGGATTTCAGAGTGCATTGGCTACCCTGGAAAAAGAAGCAACAGGTACAAGGTGCATTTTTACTATTTGATTCCAGAGAAACAGGGGACAGCTGAGCCGAGCTCTACAGTTTCAGTTGCACAGAGTCGGGATCTTACTACTTCATTAAGTCTTTGTTGATGAGTGTTGAGTTTTATTATAAAGATAAATAGAATTATATCCTCAAAACCAAAATAATTGATGTGTTTAATGCTTTAAAAAGTCACACTCTTGAACTTTCTGTCCTACAATCTCTGTCCCTCTGGCAGGTGGCATCACCTGGGTTGAGGTTGAGTACAGTGCCCAGGAAGGCCTTATAGGAACTGAGCAAACCTGGTCACTATCACCACAAAGGGGGAAAGACGCTGATTAATTTAGAGCCTACTTCCCTATGCTGGGCCCTAGCAGCAGTCACTATGCTGCTAGGATTCTCAGGGATGGTCTTTTTGTGCAATGGGTAGTTTGTCTCTGTATTCTTGTTCAAATGCTGATTTCTGTACCACAGAGAGCTGAGTACAGGCCAGACTTCGGTATTGCTAAGCATCACCTGTCTCAATATTTTGTGAATGTGCACTTCCCTCACCTAATCAGAAGGCGATGAATGGCCAAGAGCAAAGCCGGGAAAGGGAAGTGGGACTTCCAGCACAGTTAGGAACTCTGGGAAAGTATCAGGTGCGAAGAGGTCACCAGCCAGCCACAGAGGAAGAAACAAGTGCTGGGACTAAGATTGAGAGGTAACAGCCATGTGGCAGGATGTAGGCCAGGCCAGTATTGTCAGGTTAGAATAGCTGAGAATCTGCCCAGCTATAGTGCCTAAAGTTATAATAAATATAAAAAGTCTCCATGTCATTTTTCAGGAGGAGACTGTCTGAAGAAAGTCCCATTTTAATTGGCACCCAATGTTTTTAAAAATGCTGTAGTGGTTTGAATAGAAATGGTCCCACAGACGCAAATATTTGAATGGTTGATCATTAGGAAGTGGCACTGCTTGAGAAGGATTAGGAGGCGTGGCCTCATTGGAGTAGGTGTGGCCTTGTTGGAGTAGGTGTGGCCTTATTGGAGTAGGTGTGGCCTTGTTGGAGTAGGTGTGGCCTTATTGGAGTAGGTGTGGCCTTGTTGGAGTAGGTGTGGCTTTCTTGAAGGAACTGTGTCATGAGGTGGGGGGAGGTTTGGGGTTCCAGAAGCTCAAGGCAGGCCCAGTGGCTCTTTATATCCCTGCTGCCTTTGGATCTAGATGTAGAACTCTCAGCCACCATGTCTGCCGGCATGCCACCATGCCCTCTGCCATGAGGACAGTGGACTAAACCTCTGAAACTGAACGCCAGCCCCATTTAAACACTTTCTTCAATGAGAGTTGCCATTGAGTGAGCACACACACAAGTAATCAAGGTGTCTCTTCACAGTGATAGAACACTGACTGAAACAGAAGTCTCAGTGGCTTCTAGGAAAAGTCAGGAAAGAAGAATTTGGGAATATGGGCTTTAGGCAGAATAGGGAGGAGCCAAATAATGCTTGAGGCTTGCCACAGGACTTTCAGGGAACTGAATAGCTCAGCTGGCCACAAGTCCAAGCATTTTATAGAAGATCTTCCACAATTTGACAGGGCTCTCATGTCCTCCCTGGAGTGAGTGCAGACATGGGAGCTGGCAATTTGATGGCTTTACTTGAGGCCTTCAGCCCACTGCTGCTTGGCAGAGGCATGTCGTCCACCTCCCTGAACACACACTGATGCTCCCATTCCTTCCTAAGATTACAGGACATCTTAACTAAAATTTCATAACCATCTGGTTAATTCAAGTTCAAGACGGAAGGGCTTGAGGTAGTGTTTGGGGTCTGTGCTGGTTAGGATTTTTTGTTATGTCTTTTGTTTTTTGTTTTGTTTTGTTTACCTACTTGGCACAAGATAAGGTCATCTGAGGAAAAGGAGCCTCAACTGAGAAAATGCATCAATCTGACAGCCCTATATGGAAGTCTATGGGGGCATCTTCTTGACTGATGCTCGATGTAGGAGGGCTCATCTCACTGTGGATGGCGCCCCTTTTTATAAGTATATAGAGAAATTCATTCCATAAGTTCTCTGACTCTAGAGAACCTTGACTAATATAGTCACGGTCTTTATCATAGCAATAAAGAAGAAAACTAGGACAGGGTCTCAAACTTCTAGTTACTCATTCTCCTCTGGTGGCTGTAACGAGTAGAGAAGTCACGCAGAAAGAGACAGAGGAACAAGAACACACATATTGACTTTATTAATAGACTTAGAAATCACCTGAACACTTCCTACCCAGTGTTACGTCCTCTTGAGAAGAGGTAAACTGAAGAACATGCCTTCATATCTTCTCATCCACATTAAGGACAGAGATTGATGGGAAAGCAGAGATCTGGTTTAAGCATTTGTAACTGCATAAAGCTGTTGTGAGTCATTTCCATTTTTAATATAATCTTTAGATTTCTATGAGATAATATTATCTCAGAAATCAGAAACCATATATATGTTATCCTTTTAAGTCATATGTTTTTCATTTTTTAAATTTTGGCTTGGGATAAGGAAAAGAAACATCAGTAAAAATTAGACCTACTGAGCTTAAGAATTCTGACATTATGTTCTAAATAACACTTAATTTTAAAAATCTTTAGAACTTTAAGAACTTCATGTCCATGACTATTTTACTACTTCCCCTTGGTGTGGAGGCTTGGTGTCACTCAAAGAAAGACTAAGCAGGCTACCAAGATGAGACTTGATAGCCTATGACCATATAGTGGGGGAGGAGGTCCCCCTTGGTCATAGACCTAGGGGAGGGGAATAGGGTGAAAGCGGGAGGGAGGAAGGAATGGGCAGGTACAAGTGATGGGATAACTATTGAATTAATTAATTAAATAAAAAATAAATTTAAATTTAGAAAAAGAACCTCATGTCCAGATTTATCCTGCAGCCTTGTTGGTACCTGTCTAAATACTGACCAGTTTTACACATTGTGCTTCTATGCAAAAGGATTTTGATCATTTGAACTTTCACCCAGATAGATAGGCTAAGAAGATTGTGTGCACATTTCTTCAAAATGCATCAACAGTGAAGACTATTTTAAGACCTAACATATGAGGATGAATAATTTTCACATCCTTTTTGCTTTGCTGAGAGAACAGCCACCGCGGCTTGTCAAGCAGTTGGTGTCATAGCTCAACCTCGCTCACGTGCTGCCCAGGCAAGTGACTCAGTTTTCTCCTGCTGAACCAGAGTGCCTAGGCTATGAGTCAGCTGTCCTGGGGCCAGAGGCTTCCATGCAGTCTTCTGTTCTGTTTTACCACCTGAGGTTCAAAATGCCGAGTTCCTCTTCTTCAGTCCAGGGCTGAGTTATTAAAATGTTCGCATTTCAGAAGCCATGGGTCCTGAAATGACTTCACACCTCCAAAACAATAAATAGGCAAAATGGGAGAGGGAAGAATCCTTCAAGAAAATAGCAGATGAGTAAATGGCCCAGCGTAGCATCTTGATGCTAAATGCCAACTTCGTGGTTCAATGCTCAATTTACTGTGATGAAGGGACTAGGCAGGAGACGGGCGTCAGATGGAGTGAGGACGGAGCAAATGTGCTAATGCTTGAAAGTCATTTAGGAGTTCCGGTCATTTGATAGATACGATCTCCATCGCGGCTACTTCAAAACTGATGCTTCATCAAATTGCTTCTTCCCTTTCAGCTGTGAGAAGCAGAGCATGTGTGTGTGTCATGATTTGATTCAGGAAAGCTGAAAGACCAGCAAAAACTGCAGGGCACCAGGCTGGTACTCACAGACAAGGCTGGCTGGTGTGTGTACTTGTGTGGGCCGGGGCGGGGGTGGCAGGTTAGAAAGGAATTCTGCACTCACCTCTAAGGCCACCTGCCCCAGTTGAAGCTGCCAAGCAGAACATAGTCATCAGATAACAAGCAATGGAGTCATATCATCCACTAATGCTAAGGTAATTGTCTTAGCGTTTCGAAGACTGAGAATCTGAGCCGAGCACAGGAACAGATTAGAAGACGGAGCTCGGTCTAACAGCTCCCATTGCGATTAGAAGACCGAGCTGGGTCTACGGCTCACATTGCGCTCTCGAGAAGGGAGTGTGTCATCATGGTTCTGTTTCCTGAGGTCACAAAGATAACACAGTGCCGACTTTGATTTCAAACAGAAGCATTTATAGACAAAAGAATTCCCCTCCATGAAATTAAACAGCTTTTCAAAAAGCCCCTCACCACAGTTAGTAATAATTTATGCTTGGCGAGCAGGAAAATTTGCTGAATTTATTCATTTTGCTTTGTGTGTGTGTGTGTGTGTGTGTGTGTGTGTGTGTGTGTGTGTGTGTCGCCCATCAAAAGGGCAAACTGATAAAGGAAAAAATGAGGGTGCGCAACTTACTGGCATTTGCAAATCTAATGGAAAAGGTTTTTTTTTTTAAAATAATCCTTCCTTGTTTCAGGCAAAGAAGAAAATTAATTTTGAAAGTGGCAAAACAGAAAATTCCTATTATTTTCAAAGTCATGGTAGCTGACATTTTACCACATAGATAATTCCAGGAACTGGCTTTTTCTTTGTCCTCTGAGATAAAAGTTGCTCCGTCTTTGACCCCTAATCAAAAAATTATTCACAGTAGACAATCTCTGGTGATGAAAGCAGAGTCTGGCTGGGCTTTACCCAGTCACAGCTTATGAATACTCTGCAAGGTGAACAGTCATTCTCTCATCTTTATTGCCAATCAAAGTATGTGTGGTTTCTACCATATTATTTCTGCATGAGGCTTTATTTTCTCCTCCAGTTTCAGGATGTGCTGTTGCAAGGTGTGCTCTCTCCCAGGGAGCTGTCGAAACTGTACAATTAAACAATCGTCCAGAGAACATCTGTAACTCTCTGCTTCGTGTGGCAGACAGGGCATCAGGTACAGTGTGAAATTTAGGAAATTAACTGGAATTAATGCTCAGAAAAATATGTCTTAGCTCATGAGACGTGCTTTTATCTTTGGGCCATATCAGACAATGAAGTCTTTATCATAAATTAAAAGTATTGCATGAAGATTTGGGAATTGTAAGGGGAAAAAACAGTTTGAAGCTTAGACTTAGCAACTTAAATATATTTACACACCTCGTAGAAGTATACTTGGAAACCCTGAGATAGAATACCTTCCTGATATTGTTGATGGCTCTTCTATCTTTAAATATATATAATTTAACCATAAAATTACTAGGTTTTTGGAGGCAAAGCTTGTTTGAAAGAATCCAGGCAATACTGCCCACTGAAAATTCTTGGTCTTTAAGTGGGTCTTTAAGTTAAGCTCAAATTTAGAAATAACTGCACTGCAGTGAACACCACATCGTGAGTTGTCAGAAGCCAGGGACACCCCACAGTGGGAGTTTTTCTCCATTGGACACAAAGGACAGAAGGGCCACACCTTTGCAGTATGGCTCCCCTGGACTGAGGAGTCATTGACAGCCTCTCTCCTTAAACCATATCTCCAGATACACTTGCAGCAGCCAGCGGCCGGGGAGGCTTGTGGGGACCAGACGGCCTGTGAGACAAAAAAAAAAAAATACAGAACATCACAATATAAGATTTCAGCTATAAAGAAAAAGGCTGTGTGTATTGTTTGCCAGAAAATAAGCATAACATGGAAAGATCATATTGAGCAAATTAAGCCATTCCTAGAAAGACAAACATTGTATCGTGTTTTCTCTCATTTGTAGCCCCTAGGTGTCATATTGTTACAGCGTGTGTGTGTGTGTGTGTGTGTGTGTGTGTGTGTGTATGTGTGTGTGATTAAATGAAAATTGAAGGAAAATGGTCTAGAGAGACATATGGGGTTATGGAAAGATGGGGGAACAGTCAAGGGGGATCTGCTTAACATACCATATGCACCAGTAATAAATAAAATAAGTACATAAAGACCAGCCCCAGGAAGATTTTCTCTTGGGAGGTCCAGGGCCCTCCTCACATTTGGAGGCAGTGGGGAGAACAGTTAGATTCCGATACGAGATATTTAAAGCCTGAAGGCAGCGCGGGATGCCAATTAAAGCCTCCCACGTCCCCCTGAGACTTGGTCATCATCAGTGAGCTAAGAGTCAAAGGTGTCTCCTTTACACGTACGATTATTTCACATGAGATGGCATCCTAAGGACAAGACCTGTTCAAATGCTTCCTCTCCTTGTGCTTGGTCGTCAGTGTGCCTCAGAGATCCCAGTCTAGGAGCTTTCCTTCTAGGGTACCTTGACTTCATTGTGGGGAGTTTATGGGAAGACCTGGCCTGAGTAGGTTGGCAGATACTCAGTTGACCCTTCAAGCACAACTTGTCACAAATTGACACTGACACCAAGTGCTCCACCTACCCCTAATGTGTTCTTCTCGAGTCGAGGGTGCACTACTGCACCGGAAATCCTGGGCTTGAATCAGGCTTCTTTGGATTTAAATTTCAGCAGCTGGATCCAAGCACGTTTGGACTGGAGATCTTTGAATGAATGTTCCTCCTTGTTGAGTTCACATCCTCAGTTATAAGGATGACAACCTGAAGCCAGCACTTCCCAGCATTCCATTCCCCAAGATGCCGAGCAAAAGTACATGAGGCACTCAAAGAAAGAATAAGCAGGCTATCAAAATGAGACTTGATAGCCTATGACCATATAGTGGGGGAGGAGGTCCCCCTCCGTCTTAGACCTAGGGGAGGGGAATAGGGTGAAAGTGGGAGGGAGGGAGGAATGGGAGGATACAAGTGATGGGATAACAATTTAGTTGTGATCTGAATAAATTAATAAAATTAAAATTAAAAAATAAAATAAACAGGGATCTTTAAAAAAAAAAAGCACATGTGGTAGCATCTGCTGAAGACTGACCCATTAGCTCCTAGCTCCTTTCTCTGAGGCAAGCACTAAGGCCTGCCTGAGTTACCATAGGTCCCAGGTGAGATTTAGGACCTGATCCAAGGAGTTTTCCTGCAGTGGCCTAACACCAAATGCCCTGGCTGGGCCCATGCCCCACAGGGAGCCACTGGAACAGCAATAACTCTTCTTCCTCCTCACAATGCCCCCAGTTCTGTCCCCTCTCCCAATTCTCACCCCTCTGGCTTCCTTTTTCCTGATGCTAAGATTCCCCTACCCCCAGTTGCTTCTAGGTTCTAAGAAGGGTGTCAAACTCTTCTTCCTCTATAATGTGCCTTCACCCTCTTCATAGTCACCAGGATTTATAGCAACAAACACACTCGCGTTTACATTACTGTCTTTGTCAACTTGAGCACATTTACAAGGCAGATATGGGATCGGATTTCTCTGTTTCATAATAAGGAACTAAAGCTGTTATTCCAAAATGACATAAGCAACCAAAAAAAGTGAGTAAATAAGATCTCACCTCACTGACTAGTGTCCTGAAATTTTCCAGATAATAGTACTATACAAGAAATTGTCAACGAAATATATTCATCCTGCATTGATTTGAGAAGAAGACAATTTTAAAGGTAAATTGTTGGGAAATATTATAGGGCATAAATAAGTAAGTATGAATAAATAAATATTCAGACTTCTAAAACACTGTAAAAATAGTAACAATAATGATAATATAATGAGTGTAATTTTTCATGAATCTTTAGACCATAAATGTAATGCTGAGGAAAAAAATCAATGTTTTCCTCTTTCCTTATGATTCACAGATCAAACCATGCATGGATTTTTACAACATGGCTGGTGATGTGTCCCCTCTGGGGAACCATTAACCCATCCTTATAAATGGTGCATAATCCTCATCAAAATCAGAAATTGCCTAAAACCTAAAAAGGCCATTGGTGATACTGGGTAGTTTATTAGATTATACGATAATATTGAAATGCCTAGGGATAATCTATTTTCAGCAGTGAATTAAAGAGACCCAAACTAAACTGATGATAGTTTGGGTAGCTAGCAATTTTATTGGTTGAGTGTCAGCAAATGCCTTTTTGAAAATAAAATCAGTAACTCTTCAAAGACAACTAGATACAAACAAAACCAAAAACATATGAGTGGAAACCAACCATTTATTTAGTCTGGGCTATGGCAGGGGAAAGTACATGGGAAAAAATGGCTTAGAAGTAAAGAGGTTAGGCATGATAAGAGGATGGATGTGTAGGGTAGAGAAAACAGCAGTGTTCAGGATTTTCCTCCTGAAAATACCTGTCCTTCCGATGCTAATACAGCCTGTGACTATCTTCCCCTGGTAATGCAGAACTCCCCAAATAGCATTGTAACACAATAACACACACACACACACACACACACACACACACACACACACACACACACACGCATCACTCCTATTCCACAGTTAGAGGGAAGATTTGCCAACTACGAGTTACAATAAACAAAAGAATTCCATTGTACTCCTGTGTCTACCTATCATCTGTTTTAATGGAAGCTCATGATTGGAAGAAGGCACCTAAATCAGTTGTGACAGTACAGTGACCCCTCAGTAGCTCCTACAATGTAAGTACAAATTAGCTGTGTTTAGAACCTTGTGAATGTTGTCTGTTCTTGCTACTTGTATCTCTTTACTAAACATAGTATTTTAATGCTTAAACTGTGGGGACAGTCATTAGTCTGGTAAAGGCATCTTTTGGAAGGACTCATTTCTTTTCCGAAGTCCCATGATTATTCAAGAATTGAACCTCTTTTTCCCCTGGCGTCCTTGTTCTTATCTGACAGATGAGCTCTCCAAGGACATTCTGATATTTCTCCTGAGTAAACTCTGGGGACATTATCAAACGCATGGTACAGTAAGCTAATATTTCACCAGAAGCTGAAAAAAAAATAGAAAAATATAAGGTAGGGGTCAGAATCATATTCAGGTTCTAAATTCTCAGGAGCTTAAATATTTTAAATCAACATAAATGATTTCAATTACAATATGCAAAGCAAAGCCTTTCCTGCCCTTGGCCTGATTGATGGGAACTTTACATTAAAATTGCCCGTTCTGTCCCAAATATGGATAATATGTAATTCACAGTTGAAATCAGTTCCCTTGAGCTTCTTGAAATTGGGTAAGTGTCTCAAAACATCAGCAAATAGTCCTTAAAGTGAGCCAGAAATCTATAAGCCATTCCATGCCTTGTCAATAGTACGAGGAAGACAGGATGAGATTGCAAGCCAAGCAACCTTTGTATGACCTCTCCCTCCCCCAGCCCCAGAAAAACAAGGAGTGGGCTACCCCTTGGGCCTTTGTTTAAGTATGCTTGGACTAAGAACTGTGAGTCCCTATCCTCCCATGGGTCTAAAGCAGTCACCAACCTCTTCTGCTCAAAATCGCTTTATATTTGATATGCTGAGGTCCAAGAAGATAAGCTGTTTCTGTGTTCAAGAATTCAGAAATAATTCACAGGATCACTACATTGAGCAATACAACCAAACTGGGGGTGGGGGCAGGGGAGGAGTGTATGACCCGTGGGAAATGAGACGGACGGACTGGGAGAACGTAAAGGTGTATTTCAAAATGGAAGGTGGACTGGACAACATAAAATGAGTAATTGACCTTAAGCAAAATATAGATTACTCTCATTTTTCAAAAGTCTATCATTTTGTGACTGTTATTGATAAAGGAGACAGGAGAGAGAGAGAGAGAGAGAGAGAGAGAGAGAGAGAGAGAGAGAGAGTTGACTTTCCTTGGCCTAGCTAATGACTGCAGCTCAGCAGCAGAGCCTTGAGCAAAAAAACAAAGGAACAAATCCACATCCTCAGTCTAATTGAATGTGGAAGACTCCTGTGCATCACCATGGAGACCAAAGGGAAGCTCTTCCCTGTAAAGGTCAAAGACTACAAGAGAAGGCACCGGCATTATGATAGATTCGTCTAATCCAACTAGATTAACCCCCTAATGCAGTGAAACTCTCATTGGTTTTCAAAACAATATCTCAAAGTAGGGGCCAATACCACCGACTTCAGAATTACCTAATCCCTAATAGATTCTTAGCGCTTACCCAGACCCTTGGGTCTGAATCTCTGAGGGAAAGACTAGGAAGACTGCATTTCAAAGTTCTTCTGGTGTTCTTCATTGATTATAAAGCTTGTGAACTCTACTCTAACAAATGAAGAAAGGGGATGAAAAAGAAGAGTGAATAGAAATCATACTCACAAAAAAAGCACTGGCGGTCAAAGGCAGTAATGGTGGTTGTCTCTAAAGAGGTCTGAGGCTCAAGGGAGAAGAGAAACCTCTTCAAATAAACTCTTTTAACATCACCTCAGTTTTATCATGAGCAAGAGTTTTTAAATAATAATAATAATAATAATAAGTATGGCTAATTCTAAAAGTTTTAAAAACACAAATTAAATTTTTACACTTTCTTGAGGTTGGAAAAACTGAACACAGTTATCTTAGATAAATGCTTTCCCATCAAGCTATATACTTGGATACATTTTTCTTTGTGTATAAAAAAAATGCATATCAAGTAAATAGACTTGAGAAGGTTAAGCCAAGTGTAGCTTTGATGAAGTGAAGCACATCAAGGAAGTCTACCACCAAGGATCCCTAGGGAAGGAGCCACTCTGACGTGGCCCCATCTCCCTGCTACTGCCTCACTGTCCTCATCCATTTTTGTTGCTATGACAAAGCACATGCAGTGCAGTACTTTGTGTTAAAAAGAGGTCTATTCAGCTCATATCTATGGCAGTTCAAAAGAATGGTACTGGCTTCTTCTGAGCTCTAGATGTTGGAGAGAAGAGTCACAAGGTGAGACAAGAGACAAAGGAGGCTAGAAAAGGTGCCAGCAGGCCTCCATGTGACCGTAATCTCCTTTGTGATGCCCACATTAATCCCATCCGCAGACACAGCCACCATGGCCAAACCTACTAGGGCACATCTCTTAAAGGCTCTACCACCCCAGCACGCCACATTAGGACCACACTTGGGGCATGTCCAGCCTCAACCACTATGCAGCCTTAGCGCTCACTGCGCTGCTGCCCGTTTACAGGAGTGTTAGTGATTCCTGCCACCTAACCTAAGGTTCTTGCAGGTGGAGAAAACATTTACGTTCCTTCACTCTCCTCAACGCCCCTCGCTCAGTAAAATTCTAGTGTAATGTTTTCTGTAACATACAACCCTTCCTCCTTTGCAAGAAAACACTGAAATTCAATCAAATAAAATGTTTGTTTGTTTTTAACTCCAAGGTGAACCATAATTTGTGAGGGATAAAAAGCTTGAGGTGAATGTCACAAGAACAAGGATAGCGACCCCAGGATCAGGGACATCAACCTCTTCTCACATCATGTCAGGGCTAAAGAAGTCTGAATAAGAGAGCGCCAGGGCCACAGGGACTGTATCTGTAGTTGGAGGAGATGAGCAGACATCTTCTGGTGAAGCAGCAGTTCTAAGAATACCACGGGCTTATATGGAGCCACTAAGAAGTGTCCAACTCAGCCACTCAAGACATGAAAGACCCAAAGACAGGATGGATGGTGCCCAATACAAGGTAAGAACTAATGAATTTCTATGAAAGTTAAGTCAGCAACTGCAACTTTTTAAGCCAAACAAGCACAATACATTCTACAGTTATACTCACTTGATCCTGACATGGAAAGGGAATAAAGG
Source organism: Acomys minous (assembly GCF_964271855.1). Taxonomy (NCBI): domain Eukaryota; kingdom Metazoa; phylum Chordata; class Mammalia; order Rodentia; family Muridae; genus Acomys; species Acomys minous. The sequence goes on from NC_140483.1 coordinate 140,746,583, forward strand.
TTTAAAAAAAAATCTTTGTTTTCTATAATTGACTATTATGTTTCTGTAAGAGGAGAAAATTATGAATGTATAGTAAAAATGCTGGGATGTGCAATAATCTTCGATCTGAACCAAGGTATTTTGGACGCTGTTGGCATTGCCGTTTATGAAAGCATGCTTAGTGCAAATGGCCTGCTGTGTGCTCATAGACAAGGCTGAAGTAAAGTTGCATAAAGCAACATGGGTGAGCACTCCCAGAACATCCCATTTATTGTGTTGGCTTCTGAGTAGATTTTTGGTTATTGAAGGCTCAGAAAGCTTTCTGGGGGGCTGAGTAAACTTTGCATAATTCCCACATTTGGCTACAGGTCTCTGTATAAGGTTGCAGCAAGGGAGTGGATCATATCTAGATAAGGTCTGAGGAAGGCCCATGCCCAAGATGTGGTTGGCAAGAACGTATAGCCATCCAAATTTGACGTGCTGTTTGCAAAGGACAAAGAGAGGCTTTTATTTTTCTTTTAGATAGTGTCTTAGCCAGAGTGTTCTATTCCTGTGAAGAGACGCCTTGACCACAGCAACTGCTATAAAAGAAAGCATTTAGCTGGGGCTGGCTTACACTTTCAGGCATTTAGTCCATCGTCATTAGGGTGTGGGAGCACGGCAGCACACAGGCAGACCTGGTGCTGGAGAATTAGCTAAGAGCGCTACATCTGCATTTGCAGACGGCAGGAAGAGAATGGCACTGGCCATGTCCTGGGCTTTTGAAACTTCATAGCCTACCTCCAGAGACACACTTCCTCCAACAAGGCCACCCCAACCCCAACAAGGCCACACATCTTAATCCTTCTCAATACTCCCCAATGGCCTAGAGCTCACATATATGAGCCTTTGGGGGGGGGGGGGGCAATCTCACTCAAACCACCACAGACACAGTCTTGCTATGTAGCTCAGACTAGAGTTAAACTCTTAATTCTCTTGCCTCTGCCTCCCAAACGTTGGGATTGTAGCCTCCACACCCAGCTCTAACAAGACTCATGCGGCAAGCTTTGCCTGGTTACAGTTGTTCAACGCACACTTAAAGGCAGTATATGCCAGGTGTGCCGGCGCACGCCTTTAATCCTAGCACTCAAGAGTCAGAACGAGAGGATCTCTTTGCATGTGAGGCCACCTAGATCTTCAGCATCCCAGACCATCCAGGGCGATATAATGAGACCCTGTCAAAAAGCAACAACAGTATGAGGGAGTGGAGACGTGGCTAAGAACACACAGGCTGCTCTCGCAGAGGACCCGGGTTTGCTTCCCAGAACCCATATGGCAACTCACAACCATCTGTAATTCCAGTGCCTAGAGACCCGACATCCTCTTCCAGGCTTCCTGGGTACTCAATGCATGCGTTGCATATACACACATACAGTCAAATACTCATACACAAAATTTTTTTTAAAAAATTAAAGAAAACAATAATACCTATCCTCTGATTTATTTCTGTATCACATGATCCATGCCTACAACATCACGTGGTTGCAAACCAGTCGAAGTTTCTAAGTCTTTTGTGAAACACATCCCACAAGTGACTAAGCCATGAAAGCCACATGACCTCAATTAAAGCCTGCAAAGTCCCCTGGAGAATATTGGCTGACTAAGGTTCTTATGCAAAAAAAGAAGGAAAATAAAAGAAAAATGCACCTGAGGATCCTAACAGAGGCTTATCAGTCATCAATAAACATATCTTTCAAGTTGTTCACCCTTCAAATTCAGACCGAGGCTCTCTGTGATATAAAGGCCTACGTTTGGGTCCTTCAGGTAATTCAGAAAGAAATGGAGCAGGCTCTGGCTCCGGGAACTGACAGACGGCAGCTCTACCAAGTACATGGTTCAAGCAGAAGGACAGAGGACATGCTGTAAGGGCAAAAGATACGGAAGGGCTCATTCCATTGAAACGCTTAGGAGCAACAGAATGAGTCCTGCGTTTAGGGAGAGATGAGACTGCAGAAGGGCAGGCATCCTTCATGGACCAGCTCATGCAAGGCCCGAGACAGGACACGACAGAGACCCACTTGCGTCAGGTCCCTTGCTTGCCAAGGCATTTAGGGCCATGATCTCAATGCAACTCCTCTCATATTAAGTTTTTTTTGTTTTTTTCTCACTTTTTCCTTTCCAACAAGATTTTTTTAAATGCAAACTCTTAGCCATAAGCCTGCCAGTAAGTCTGGGAGATGAGTAGCTGAAGAGAGAGATATATTTTAAAGCAGCAAAGTGCCAGTTCAATCTATAATTGGCCTAAGAGATAAACATAAAGGCTGGAAAACTCAACTATCTTTTTAGTAATTGAGCCATGAAAAGGGTTGGGATCGTATTTCTGAGGTGCCAGACACCAGTGGGCTCTCGACAACTGCTTGCTAGATAAGTGGCCCTAAACTGGCATGTTTGTGGCCATGTTAACCTGTGCCAGGAACGCTGTTAAAAATTCATTGGTTCTGTCACCCCAATTCAGTGACTCATCCTCTATCCTTCCCACCCACAGACTGAGACTAGAAATTTCCTGAGGCTAAGCTAGAAAACATTTATTTTGCAATTTTTAATTTTAAAGGGCATTCCAAACTAGGAGTCGCATGCAAACCAAGCCAATCCCTGTGCTCAGGCTCCAGGTCTGCCTTGCTTTCTCAGTCACAGAAGGGAGCAAAAAGGGCATCAGCCTTAAAGTAGATATACTTCTACTCAAAGACAATATTAAAGTGTCTAACACGGTGAAAACAGTAAGATCATTTTCAGTATATATTTTAAAGTTCTTTGTGCATAGATTAATTTACCATAGCACTGCGGAGCTCTGATTATTCTTTAATTTATATAAATACATGCAATTTAAATGCAATTACAATGTAATTAAAATGACACTATAATTAAAATGCAGAAAGAAGATTTATAAATTTATAAATGAATTCCTTTGATTTGCCTTTTGGTTCCATTAGTGCCATTTATGATGTATTCGCTGCGGGGGAAAAACGAATTTTAGAGTCATAAGGCCACCCCATCAATTCACACACCTTAGCATGTGAGGCATCATTTAGACTCACAGAGCATGTCTCATTCTGAATATAGGACCATCACTGACCAAACAAAACTCTAGACAAAGGCATCACCCAAAGAAGAGATGGATCAAGGGCCTTCTGTACAGAGCAGTGAAGAGTGCTTTAAAAATTCTGGCTTTCCAGTATTTCTTTGACGTTAGTATGATTGATAGATAGATAGATAGATAGATAGATAGATAGATAGATATGATATATATATATATATATATATATATAGAGAGAGAGAGAGAGAGAGAGAGAGAGAGAGAGCTATGATGCTTACTACAATAATTTCTCCATAGAAGAAGACAGTCTGTTAACAGAGACTGATCTGAGGCATCAACCATTACAATAAACTTACAAACAAGAAAAAAAAAGACTACAAAGTTGACAGCTTTGTTTAAGGGCTCACTTAAAAAGAGTAAAACATCCTTTACAGGGAAGAAGGTGGCACAATACAGCAGCCAGCCAGTGACATGCTAGAGACTCTAGTCTAAAGGACTAGACTTGGTTCATTAAGTCTTACACAACACACACTGAGTATATATAGGCTCCAGGTATGTAAATTAGTATGTGGCCCTAGTTCTCTGGGAAAGCATAGTTAGGATAGAAAAGATACGCATTGAGAGGCACAGTGTGAAGGTGTGTCTCTGCATATTCAATTGTTAATTCTGCACCAGCAGAGAACTATGGCACATTACCCCTCTCATATTTTGTAAATATATATTGCTTTCTCACCTGCCTAAGCAAATCTAGAATTGTATCTGATTGGCTTTCATAAAGAGCTGACACCAAAATCTGGGCAGGAAGAGGAAGGCAGAACTTCTGAGCAGAGAGAGGGACTCTGGGAGAGGAAAAAAAAAAAAACAGGCAGGAGATTCCTCTGCGGACATGGGCGTGAACAGACAGGCCTGAGAGTGGAGCACTGAGGTAGACCTGACCACATGGCAGGAGGTAGTGCCAGGATCACTGTGAAGAGAGGTCTGAGGCAGCAGGTGACCAGCCCAGCACTGCAACGCATGTGAGTCTGGGATAAGCAGGGCAGACCAAGAAGTGCTTGGTGGCTGGCACAGCAGTGGTCAACACCGAGCCAGCAATTGACCCTGACCAGCACCAGCCCTCAAGATGCAGAGGCTGTGACCTGGCATGACCCTGTGACTAGGCTGACTGGGCACCTACAACTGCAGGCAGCAGAAACCAGGCGCAGACTAATAAGAAGCTCATAATGAACCCCTGCCCACCCAACACCAAAAGAGCAGCTTGGAACTAGCAATCCCTGAAATATAGAGTTTACAGAAACTTAGGTACAAAAATAAATATAGGAAAATGTTCTGTAAATGCGCTTAGGCGGTGAAGAAAGAAACTGTATGTAAACAGTTATAGAAAAATATTTATTTTAAAAATAATAAAGTGAAGTCTCCAAAGGATGGAGAAAGAATGAAATATTCAGTATGTATGTATGTATGTATGTATGTATGTGTATGTATATATACATGTATATATGTGTGTATATATATATATATGAAAGAAAGAAAGAAACTGAATATAGAGCCATAGAAAGAAATATTGAACTTAAAAATAATAAAGTGAAGTCTCCAAAGGAAGAAGAAAATGAAAAATAGGTAAATATGTTTTATATATGTGTGTGTAGACACTGAAGAAAAAGACTGAATATAAGGAGTCTTAGAAATACATATTAAGTTGGATGTAGTGATGCATGCCTTTAATCTCAGCACTGGGAGGCAGAGGCAAGAAGATCACTGTGAGTTCAAGGCCAGCCTGGTCGACAAAGCGAGTCCAGGACAGCCAAGGCTACACACAGAAACCCTGCCTTGAAAAACAAAATAGAAAGAAAGAAAGAAAGAAAGAAAGAAAGAAAGAAAGAAAGAAAGGAAATACATATTAAATTTGAATATTAAAAAAGTGAAATCTCCAAAAGAAGGAGAAAGAAACAAATAAAAATTCGTTGTGTAAATATACATAGAAAATGAAGTCTTCGAAGGAAAGAGTTAGTAAGATTAAAAAGAAAATATTTTCCATGTTAAATGTAAAGCATATAGGTGTGATCCCAGCACTTGGGAGGCAGAGGCAGGCAGATATCTGTGAGTTCAAGCCTGGTCTGCAAAGTGAGTCCAGGACAGCCAAAGCTACACAGAGAAACCTTGTCTCGAGAAAACAAAACAAAACAAAAAACAAGCAAAAAAAAAAAAAAAAAAAAAAGGAAAACACTATGAAACAGGGCACTTTGACCTTATATAGTTTCATTTTAGTTGCTGTAGTCATAGAATTAATTATAATATGTTCAATAATGATCAGAGTTTTCTGTAGCCTTTCTAAGAAAGATCAAAACAAAGCAGACTTAGATAAGGAGATGAGTGAGCAGTAGAAGGCTAAATTACAAATGGTAAAAATAGAAGAAGGAAAAAGTCTCTTCCAGAAAGAAAGAAATTGATGGCAGCTGGAACTCAAGAGATTTCTGGCTGCAGAATGTCTGTGAGCTCTTTCTGCTAAGGGTCTGCCTATGCAGAGCAGCAGCACCTGAATTCCAACAACAGCAGACAGGGCTTTGCTGCTGCCGCATGAGATAACACAGCTGATCCAGAACTTAGAATTTTCTTATCGTCTTGCTTGATTTTTGTTTGAATGGTTTGGTTGGTTGGTTGGTTGGTTGGTTCGTTGGTTTGGTTTGGTTTGGTTTTCCTTAATAGTAGAAGTAACTCAATATTAAATTACCTTTGCAGGAAATATTTTTCTGTTTTTCTCTAATAGCAGTAATGACTCATTATCAATGGTCCCTTCAAGGGAGAGAAAATTTAGGGTGAGCTAAACTTCTAGTATGCTGTTTAAATTTTCAAAGGGATTAGTCATTCATTCTATAGATGATATCTTGCTGGCTGATTCAGATGGCGATACCTTAGGAAAAACTGTTTGATGAAGTAAAGAGAATTTTTGTCTTGTTGGGGATTACAAATTGCTCCTGAAAAAAAATACAGAGTGGAAATTCTATCAATAATATAGGATATAAGATAGGTTTACGAGAACTTCACTGCTGAATTAAAGTAACCTATATACTTTAAAATGTGTTAACCTCAGAAGGGAAATCAGAAAACATGTAGCATTTGGGAAGAGGATATGTATTTGTTTCAACAGAAAACAAAAAGCTGTGGATTACTTCAAAATTCATTAAGATTTGATTTTACAGCCGGGCGTGGTGGCGCACGCCTTTAATCCCAGCACTCGGGAGGCAGAGGCAGGCGGATCGCTGTGAGTTCGAGGCCAGCCTGGTCTACAAAGTGAGTCCAGGATGGCCAAGGCTACATGGAGGAACCCTGTCTCGAAAAACCAAAAATAAATAAATAAATAAGATTTGATTTTACCAGGGATTTACAAGGTCTGAAAATATTGGCTCCAGACATTGAAGGAGAGACCCAGAAGAGCAACAAAACAGGTGACAGAAATGCTAATTTCCTAACATGGGAATGGCTCAGGAGATTGGCTGAGACATGAATGTCTCTGTAGACACCAATAAATCTTGTTGGCTCCCTGGTCATCATGACTTATTATTACATGCCATCCTCTCATATGGCATAAGCAGGGATTTATAACACCCTATTACAGTTTGGTGTGCAGACCAAACCAATTTACAGATGACTTTCACCTGATCAAACATAGAGCAGAGAATCATCATTAACTAATTTTTGCACACTGCACATTTCATACATGTGTTAATGGAGAAATGTATGTTACCTTTAAAAGTCTGTGTTTTTAGAGCAAAAGGACCATACATGGATAAAGATAAAGCAGCTAGCCTCAGATGATCCAGCCTCACAGATTGCTTCAGCTACTGTTTTCTAAAAGAAAGAAAGAAAAGAAAAATGCATCCAGGACAACTTCAAAGTGGCTAGTCCAGCCTCACAGACTGGACTTCAATTAATCCAGCTTTATCCAGAACTTCAATCAATCCCTGCACTTTCCTATCACCCAGAACCTGGACAGCTGGGGAAACAGCTAGCTCTCCAAGAATGTGGATAATATCTCAATTTTGTTAGGGTTCTTAAAAGATGCTTTCCCCACCAGACAGCAGGAAACAACTTTAAGAACATGATGCCCTCATTACTGAGAGATGGGGTGGGTGGTTTTTGGTTGCTTAGTGGGCAAGAGACATTTGCCATCATTTAAAGGGGTTGGTTACAAGTTGTTACTCATCGTGGTCAGGGAGGAAACAAAGTAAAGGAAGTTAGATTAGAGATCTCTTCCTCTCTTTCTCTTTCTCCCCTCTATCCTTTTTGCTCTCTTATCTAGTGTAAGGGGTGAAAAGGGAAGACTATAGGGACATTAGGGCCGAAAAAGGATAGATTAGTGTATCTTTGTATCTTCCTGAAAAAGGAAAAAGAAAGGTCTCAAATATTTTACATTGGTATGGATTGTTGTATATAGATAGAAATTTAAGGTTATATTTTCTAGAACATACTGTATGTATGTTTCAACTCTTGTTTAAGGTATTGTACATATGCATCTCATTTAAAAATGTAATATAAAGTTCTAGTCCTTGAAAGCTACTATTGCAAACTGTTCAGGATTATTAAGAATTAGTCACCTATAAATGATCAAACTTGTAGTCTTATTAGGTACTAGTTTGGTTAATTACATAAATAAGCTTTATTTGGCCACCTGAATATGTTTCTGAAGTTAAGCAGAAAGTAAACAGCTAGAAACAAGCTACGTTTGTTTTTTCAGATATACTTTAGATAGGTAGTCCTCAAACAACTCAGAACCCTGCAGAGTATGGCGTTTAAGATGTTTTAATAATAAAAGGCTTTTCTGACAGAGAAGCACACCACCTTCTGGCAGCAGCACCATTCTGTGCCAAAGAAGATGACAGGCACTGAAGAACCTCCACCTGGAGTTTGCTTCAAATGTGGTGAAAATGGCCACCGGACAACAAAGTACACCTTACCTCAACTATTAAAAGCATGCTATCCAAATTGTAGACAAGCAGGACACTGGGAAGTCTGACCAATGACGCAGAAACAAGGTATAGCAGTCCTCCAAAATGCCTTCGTCACAGATAAGTCTGTCAGATCTTCTGGGCCTGACAGCCAAAGATGGATGCTCAACGGTACAGAGAAGCCTTGGGTGACTATCCAGGGAGCCGGAAGTCTCTGTCATTTCTACAGTTTTGGAAGCTGCTTGATCTGTACTTCCTGGCTACTCAGGTGAAACTCATCCTTCCCTTCTCAGGTCTCTGATGGGGTTGGAGACTAAATAGTTATGGTCTTATAGCTTTCCTTGCATTCAGATGGGGAAAAAAAGTTCACAAAAGAGGTATGAGTTTATAAAGACAAAAAAAGCTTAAGTTGTAAAGTATCCTAGAAAGTGTGTTAGGGTCTAAGAAGATGCTTTAAAGTTGGTAAATGAAATTTATGAAGATTAGAGGATGTAAAAAACTTTAATAGTGATAGAAAGTGATTTAGGTACAGAACATTGAACTCACCAAAATAGGATAGATAACGGAGTACTTTCTTCAAGGCTGCAAAATACAAATGGGCTGGATAGTGTAAATACTATTTTACCTGGTATTTTCATAATTGTTCTTTTTGTATATAATTTATTGATGTTAGAGAAAAAGCCATGACTAAAAAGGAAAGATGTTGGGGTGCACTATGTGAAGGTATGTCTCTACATATTCAATTGTTAATTCTGTATTGGCAGAGAGCTATAGTCCATCACTAATTGTAACTGGGGCTCCACCTCCCCCACCCTTCCTAGCACAGTCAGCCCACAGCTACAGCTGGTGGATCCTCAGGGAAGAGAGCTGGAGGCAGGAATGGCCAGGTGTAATGAAGACCTCATGGAGAGGGTGAGCACGGGAGAACAGACTCTCACTCTCTGGAAGCAGGCTTTGTTAAGTAGCTCATTTAATTGGGCAGGGGTCAGGGGGGACAAAGGCTATTTAAACCTCTGAGGAGTGGGTAGAGACAAGCCTGGGGCAGGGGAGGGAGTGGTCCTCACTCCTACCTCTTAAGCTGAGATTTCCAGTGTTAGACACAATTTAACCTGACTTCCTGCTCCTTGGCAGCTTCTCCTGGTTTCACAGTACCCCAGTCCCACAATGGGTCTCACACTTGGAAATATTTGTTCCTTCCTCACTTGCCTAAAGCTATCTAAAATTGTATCTGATTGCCTTTATTAAAGATCTGGTGGTCAACAGCTTGGCAAGAAGGAGAAAGTGGAATTTCTGGGTGGAGAAAGGGATTCTGGGAAAAGAAGTCAGAGGATGGAGATTTGTCAGAGGACACAGGTGTGAACGAATGAGCACCAAATAGGAGCAGAGAGGTAAACCTGGCCACATGGTAGGACGTAGTGGCAGGATTGGCCAGGGTAAGGTTAGAGTAGCTGAGAGTCTGCCCAGCTAAAACACCTCAGCTTTAAGCCTCTGTGCCATTATTTATACTGCTGGTGAGCCAGAGAGTCTCACTATAGATACATAAAAAGCTATTCAATAGGATAAGTGTCCCAAGCTCACACATGTTTCAGAAAATTACTAGTAATGAGAGTCTTCATGAAGGAGAAAACATTGAGCTGTCTCCATGGGGGAACTGACTCTCAGTCCCTAGGGGGCTTTGCTGTTGCCTCAATGGCTGGACACAAACGCACTTTGTAACTAAAGCTCAAAGCTCTAGCCATCCTCGCCCAGTGGTATTACCCATGCAAAGAACTGCTAGGACTTTCAAATGCCAAGTGTTTGTGCTGAGCAGGTAGAAAGTAAAACCTCTGTGTAGAGCTGGCTGTGTGTAAGCTCAGCTCCTGGGAGGGATGCTAAGGCAGGAGGATTATAAAGGATTTGAAGCCATCCTGGGCTATAGAGTGCGACCTTGATTCCAGAGTGAGACAAAAGCAGAACTGTTCATGGAGAGCAGAACTAGAGGCTGACTCAGCTTTTATATGAGCCAGAAAGGACGAGTCCTCTTTTCTTTGGGCTTATCCAGAGCATTTGGTAAATTTTTAAGGACTACAGACGCCTTAGAAAACACATTTCTCTTTGTTCAGAAAACTTTACATTTTTACAAACAAAACCCTTACATTTTTACATTTTATAAACACAAGGCAAGAAAGTCTCTTCCTCTTTTCTTCTTCTTCTTCTTCTTCTTCTTCTTCTTCTTCTTCCATCTTACATTTTTTCTTTTTTGTTGAAAGTAAGTTTTACGTACAATATATTCTGATCATCATCCGCCGCCCCCACCCCCCCCCACCCCCCCTCCCCCCCCACCCCCCCACCCCCCCCACCCCCCCCCACCCCCCACCCCCCCCCCACCCCCCCACCCCCCCCCACCCCCCACCCCCCCCCCCCGGCTGCTCCCAGATCCTCCTCCCCGCCTGTCCAACTCCACGCCTTCTTTTGCCCTCACTTTCTCACTTTGGAAAACAGAGGCAACAAAGAGGAAAACAAAAACAAAACAAAACAAAAACCAACAGAAGTTTTAAAAAAGAAAAAAAACACAATAAGCATACAGAGAAAGATGGAGAGAGAGAGAGAAAGCTAACCTGATTAAAAACTCAAAATTGGAAACTATAATACAGAAGCAAAATGTCAGTAAGATTTTTAAAAAATACAAAAACACTGAGTTCATTTACTTCTGGGCCTGGGGACTGCCCTGAAGTGTGGTTTATATACCTAGTAAGACTCATTGGAGAAAAAAAAATTTTTTAAAAGAAGACTCATTGGAGAAAACTAACTTTTCCTTTTCAAGCAAAGGTCAGCTTGGTTTGGGAAGGAAGCTTGTGTCCACTTCTCCCTCTCAGTGCTGGGACCCAGTCTGGCTTGAACCTATACCGTGTGAGTTCTGATTTGTGTGAGTCCTACTGCATCCTGAAGACACCATTTCTTTGCTTTCGTCTAACCCTTCCTGTCTCTCACATTATTTCCACCTCCTCTTCTGCATAGGCGCCTGAGCTCTGAGGGGGGAAGGGTCTGATGAAAGCATCCCATTTGGTAGCGAGTGTTCCAAAGTCTTGGACTCTTCTGCACATTGTTTAACTATGAGTCTCTGTAACAGTTGCCACATACTGCAAGAGGGGTCTTCTCGGACGATGACTGAGTGAGGCATTGATCTATGGGTGTAGCAAAATATTATTTGGAGCCATTTTATTACTGTGTTCCTTTAGCAGAGCAATAGTATTTGGTTTTTCCCTGGCCCCATGGGTTTATCTAGTCTCAGATTCTAGGTCACTGAAGCAGTGTCAAGTGTTCATTCCATCTCATGTAGTGGACCTTAGATCTGAATAGAAAGTAGCTGGTTGTGTAAGGACCAGACAAACTCCATTTTGAAAAGGCAACTCCATTTTGTGTTAAACCTGGGCAAGGGCTGAAGCCAGATTCAAAGAAAAACCACCAACTAGTCTAAACAGAAAAATTCCCCTAGCAACACAATCAGCTCACCTTGGGAAAGTCCAAATATATTCTCTGTTGGTCAAGCTGACCAGCAGGTAGTCTGTCACATAGCAACAACCAATTAGGAGGAGCCAGGTCAAAGTTCCTAATGCCCCCATGACTGCTTCAGCCAATCTTTTCTATAGGCCAACTTGCCCTTACACATATTGCCCAGTCTGCAATAAAGACTTCTTTGCAATTGCCTTTGGACTCGGCTCTTGGGTGGTCTACTCAGGGAGTCTCTCAAAATTTGGGCATAACAGTTGTTTCTCTGGCTTTTGTGCCACTGTTGCATCAGCGTATCATAAGGCGGGTAATTGTTGTATATCTCAGGGTTTGTAACTGGTTGGTGGTTACTCTTCTGGTACCATACAGAGTACCACAAGCACTCGTCAATATGGGTGAAGACTCTAGTTAGGCACCAGCTAGATTTCTCTGTGTTCAATGAAATGTCTAGTTGATGTTTTCAGTAATAGAGTCTGCCCATAAGGCTGCGGGGAGCAATTGATAGCTTTGCCAATAGTCTGAGTTGTTTGATCTTTCCGTGGGACCCCTTTAACCAACAAGTCCATTAGATGTAGCTCATTCCTAGCCCTGGAAATTTTACTTCAGGGGGAAAGACATCTAGTTAGGGCATTATCCCCCCATTATTTGGTGATTCCATATAGATTTCATATATATGTGAATATATAGTAATATGAATACATAATATATGACATATTATATATTATAGATGGTATATATTATATATCATATATGTCATATATTATATATTATATGACATGTATATAATATATA
>NC_140483.1:140763858-140863858 GCF_964271855.1 Acomys minous
TTTTTACAGCCTAGAATACATTTCCTATCCTCTAATTTTAGCTCTGTCTTATCAATTTTAGGTGAGTCTCTTTTAGTTATTTCATCACTAGATTTTTTTTTAAATTCTCATGCAACATTACAATTAAATATTTAAAAATTCCCTTACATTGCCAACCCATGATTTTGAAATTTCTATTAAACAAGTTTTTTGGGGTTTTTTTTGTTTTTGTTTTTGTTTTTGTTTTTGTTTTTGTTTTTTGGTAAGGTTCCTTTTTTACTCTTTTCCAACTCAGTCATGTTTCATTCTTCAAATCACTCTGAAAGTACCAGCTAAAGTTGTCTTGAATACTTGGATTTAAGTTCTAAAGCATATTAGACTTAGTTTTATTTATGTTTGACTTAAATTACAAAAACCAATATTTCCTTACTCTTCCTACAACGATTACAAATATTTTAAGTCATTTTATCCTTCAGTCTTACATGACATTTTTGCCCATTATTTAAATTCCACCTTAATATTTAACCCATGCCCTCGATTTATTTGTATTAGTCTTATTGTTTTATATAATTATGTTTATGTTTATTCATATTTTACCAAGTACGTAGGTCACATTGTTTCTCCTTCAGGTTTAATTCTCTTCTTAATGAAGCCTACACTCGTGGGAAGCTCGGTGGATGGAAGACTCCATCTTGATTTTCTTTTTAATTTATGTGTATGGGCATTTTGCCTGAATGTATGTGTCTACACACCTCTGCCCACAGAGGCTAGAATAGGGCGTTGGATCCCCTAGAATTGGAGTTATAGACAGCTGTGAGCGGGGTGCTGGGACTCAAACCCAAGTCATCTCAAAGAGCATCCAGAGCTCTGAACTGCTGATCCATCTCTCCAGCCATCTATGTCAATGTTGGAAGAGTGTCTTTGTTGTGCCCTCATTCCTGAGTGATATTAAGCCCAGCAACTCTAAGATGCATACATTTTCTTTCAGCATTTTATATCATCAGTCTGACCTCAGGTTTCAGTTGTCCACACTGAGCACTCAGCCATCTATTTAATGGTCTCTTTGTTTTCTCATAAAATCCTATTTTTTACTGTTGTTTAAGGTTTGTTATCTGTCTGCTTGCCGTTATTTTTGCTGGGTTTACTTTATCTTCTACTCATGTGCTTCCAAACCATGTCTTTGCAGTGGTATAAGAAATTCTTGTTGGCTCAAAGTACTGCTTCTTCATTACTCTTTCTCTTTTTCCAACACTCTTATTAGATTTGTGTTGGACCTTTTTATTCTAACCTCACATTTCTACATCTCTCTCTAATAGTTTCCATTTGAAATTTCTTATCTCAGTCATGTAGCTACCTCTAATGTGCTTTGCCTAAACTTCTCTGGCACCACCCTTTGTAAATGGTATTTGGTGTTTCATTCAGTGCTGCCAAAAAATCTTAGGGTCATAGAGACACGATTACAGTACAGTTGTTGGGCTCCAGATCTGGGCAAGCAGCAGAGGTGCCTTTCCAGTCATGGAGGACCTGATCTCTAGGTTCTTCCAGCATCCCTTGGTCCCTCCCCACTGCGGGGCGTGGCTCGCATACCCTCCCCTTTACCCTGAACTCTCCATGCTGAGGGTTGGGCTTTCCTTCACGGAGAAGTTCTTCCCTATACAATTCAGACATTTTGGTTCCCTCTTTCTCTTCCTTCTGTGCCCCCCACCTCCTCTCTCTCTCTCACCTCCGCCCGCCCCCGCCCCCGCCCCCGTGAGCCTATGTTTTATAATCCATTAGCCAACACAGCTATACAGCAAACAACTCAAACGAAATTGCAGTAACCGTTCCTCTAAGTCACACAAAGCACCTCCCAACTCGGGGACCATAGTAGCGATTACTAAGGACTCTATTCTCTTCTCTTATGTGTATGACTGCTTTGCCTGCGTGTATGTATGTGTACCAAGTGAGTATCTTGTGCCCGCAGAAGCCAGAAGAAGGCACTGGGTTCTGGAGCTGGAACCCGTCACAGGTGTTTATGACCTGCCAAGTAGATGTTGGGAACTGAATCTAGATCCCTTACAAGAGCAATACATTCTCCTAACCACTAAGACATCTCTCCAGCCTCAGAGTGTTCTTCTTTTTAAGGGATATTTTATTTATTAATATGTGTGCATGAGTCTATACATGGATAAGAGACAGAGGAGGATGTCGACTCAGCTGAGTCACAGGCAGTTAGTTATGAGCAGCTATGTGGGTGCTTGGAACGGAACTTGGGTCCTCTACAACATCGGTACATGCTCTTAACAAAAGAGCCGTCTCTCCAGCTCCTGTTTTTTGTATTTTTCAATGTTCTTATTTCATCATTATCATAGAGGGTTTCTATTATCTGGAGCCTTTCAGGAGTTTAGTCTGTTCGTCATACCGGGTGACTCTCATGAAATATGACTTCCTCTTCTGATTTACAGTCTGGGATTGTGAGTTTATCTTCATGAAGATTTGGTCTATGGAAATATTCTGCTACGAGTGGAAAGGTGTACTCCTCCAGGCCAGGTTTCAGATCGTTTCAGTATAATGTGCAAAGCGTATCATCAGCTCACAGCGATTGGTATTGAATTTATTGGCTAGAGGGGGCCCAAACCGTGTGGCTACGATAACACCGAGCTTTGGGCTCCAGGTTTTTCAACATTTTTCTTCACTCGCAGGCAGGAAGTCTTCCTTATCACTGCCCTCTATTGGTGCTGGTGTGTAGAATGTTTTCAGATTTGTTTTTTATCAAATGCATCATCTTTCAACACCTAGGCTCTACAGGAGGCTTCTCCTCAGACTCTCGGCCTGTGGAGGACCAGCCTGCATGTCCTCTTTTCAGACACTAGAGCCTCCTGCTCCAACCTCCAGGGAAGGCTGAGAGGAAGCTAAGCCTCTTTGATTTAAAGTTCCCTTTTTTACCTCTGGGATCTAAACGTTTCCATTTCTACAAATGCAGCTAAGTATTTCTGAGACATTTTATTGCATTTTATCTAGCATGCAGAGAAACCCTTAGAAAGCTTTTCAGATTGTTTCCTTTGCCAGGATTACTGGGACCGGAAGTCTCAATTTAATTTTTACATACAATTCTTTTTGACACTAATATTACACTTTTAGTAAATTATGTAATTATAGTAAATGTAGTTGAAGTAAGCAGACTAAGACACACAGACACACTACAAACACACACACACACACACACACACACACACACGACTCTTGTAGGAACACAACTCAATTGGTAGCAGCAGGTGTTTATGTCACACTGAAGTGTAATCACTAGCCAAGTGTGTTGTTCAAGCTGTACACATGAGATCTCACAGAAATAATAGAAACCATTATAACTTCAACAAGGAGGTAAATAGAAATTAATAAGAGTGTCTGCGGCAGCTTTTGGGAACTAGAGGATAAAATATTGCGACACGAAGCTAGAGAAGAGGTGTCTTAGCCAGCTGCTCTGAAAGCGCGCAGTCCTCGGAAAAGGATGAGAATGAGGGTGCCCGAGTGTGAGGGTTACCTGAAGGTGCACAGTGCTGCGTGTGGCTTTGTGGGAATGCAGACATCCATGTTCCTCCTGGGAAGGCTCCAGGCACAAGCTGGAAGCCAGCACAGACGCGTAAGTGCCCTACCATTTTATGGCTATGAGCTCTTGTGCTGCCTCAAGGTCATGGACAATATTCTGGAAGGGAATACCCGTTCCACTCTTTCCGTGGAGGTTCCTCGGTGAGCGTTTCTGCCATTTGGTGGACCTCGGGGACCCTCTCTCCAGAGAGGTCTGACTCAGTGTTAAAATGTTGGGTACGGGAATCTTCCTACAAATGTATCCATTTTCTATGTGTGTGCCACACTCCTGGCAATAGGGCCTCCTCCGTTTGTCACCCGTGCTTTCTTCGTGGTTCTTTTTATTACTTCGTTATGGTTTCAGTGTGGAGCATCCCCCACCAACCCGTGTGTTCAAACACGTGGTGCTCACTTGGTGACCTGGCGGCGCTGTTTCGGGAGGTGATGGAACCTTAGGAGGTACAGTCTGCCTGAAGGAAGTGAATCACTGGCCGGTGCTGGACCCGCAGGTTATAGCAAGGAACCGCTTCTGGCTAATTCCTCACTGTGTTGTCTGATCAGCCAAGATGTGAACAAGCAGCTTCACAATCCGGTTGCAACAGCCTCGACTTCTCCTCATGAGGGACTTTACCCTGAAGCTATAAGCCAAAAAACCCAAAAAAAAACAAAAAACAAAAAAAACAAAAAAAAACAAAAAAAACAAAACCCAATCTTTCTTTTCTTAATTTACTTTTTATAAATTATTTGGTCACAGCAATGAGAAAAGTGTTTAATACACCCTTGATGTTATTCCGTTGATAGTGAATGATTTGTTTGATACATGCATATGTGTGCACCTGAGTGTGTGTACGTGTGTGTGCATGTGCATGTGTACGCATGTACTGTCTTAGGAGTCGTTACACAGGCACTGTCCACCTTGCTTTACAAAGATAGGGTCCCTCACTGGGACCTAAGACTTGTCAATTGAGCTAAGCTCGCTAGTCAACAAGCCCTAAGGACTGCCTTCTCTCTGTCTCCTCTGCTCTTGGATTATAAACACAAAACCACCATATCTATCCCTTTTTATATGAGTTCTGGTAATCAAGCTCAGCTCTTCCTGCTTCCAAGGTAAGCAGGTTAGTTCCTAAGTTGCCCTCTAACCTCCAATAGTAATAAGTCCTTATAGTAAATGTTGGCTCGCTTATTAGCTTCGTTACTAACCCAGGCTCTGATTCACAAGGTGAAACTTGAGGGTAACTGCCCCGGATCACAAGGTGATTCCAGAGTCTCCAGATGCATAAATGACTCTAACGCTGTATAAATATCCATCCTGGGGGTGCTGCACTCAAGGTCTCTCAGGGAAATCCTGACATGCCGTTACATACTGTATACTTTCATGGCTATGGACGTAGCCACTCCACCTGCGCTGACATTTCCCTGATCGTAAAGCCTACAAAATGCTGATTTAATTGGGTAAAGAGCAAAATCACTTTAATTTAAAGCAAGACTAATCTCCTGTGGAATTAAGAGATAATATTCAGAATTATAGTTGATAGTTGTTTGAAATGGGTTGTAATTATTCTATCATAGAGATCTATTTTAGTTATGGAGTGAACACAGAGGTCAGGAAGTGGAAAAACGCGTTAATGGAGGCTTGGTTGAAGGACTATCTTTTTTGAAATGAGCACAAGATTTCCCATAATATGTATTATACCCATATTATCCTGAGTTAAATATTACTCAAATACCTCAATTTGCTTACTGAATTAAAATAAAAACATCTGCTCCAAGCGACACATCGGTCACTGCACTGCTCTGCCTCACTGAGCGCACTTCACCTGATGGACTGGTGTGCTGGGATGGGGAAAAGACCAGAAAGGCTGGAAGGGGCTGCACACTGGAGCCCATCATTTTCAAAATGCTATCTCTTCCTTTAAAGTTGACTGTAATTTTATGGACCAAAATTTTCACAGGGACTTCTGCGCATTCTTCACCCCTAAGACAGAGTCAATGTTTAAAATTACTCTTGATACAGAGTCTTGAACTAATTGATGTATTTTAAAGAACATTCTTATCAACACCCATCAAATACAAAAATAACAAAGGTATTTCCATCTTTAAGAATTTTTTTTTGACAATACTGACATTTACGTGATTTTTGTTTTTAGGCTTGACATTATTCTGTGTGATAAAAATGCCTAAAAAATGAGGCCAAGCCTGAGACAGAACCATAGTTGTTACTCAGAAGACTGGGCACTCCTGCATGTCTGTGTCAGCTGAAACTCCAGACTCTTCCAGTCTTCTCGGCTGGGCAGAGAACTACAATTACTCCTGAGTCCATCTTTTAAGTCTCAGCTGCCTCAGTGTTTTGATGCCTTTGTGATGTGCCATTGCAGACCTTAGCCACTGGTTTTTCCAGGGCCATGTACAAAGAACCCATTTTGTCTGTCAGTCTACAGAATTGCTGACGTCTTTGTCCTATAATGTTTACATTCTTCTATACGACCTGAACTCAGAAAGAAGAGAAGCCTGCATGCTTTCCCTCAGATATGGATCCCAAACTATAATGTATACATGCATATATGCAAACCGCTATACATGTGGGTACAATATAGCTTTTAGAAAAGAGACCAAGGGACGGTAGTAGTGGGTCATGAGGAAGGATGGAATGCAGGCAAAAAGGACTCATGAATCATGGAAGAAGAGATAAAGCTATTTTTTTTCTAGTTTCAACTCTGCCATAGGTTTTTTTTTTCTTTCTTTCTTTCTTTTGCGGTTGATAAATGGATAAAAATGGGAAAAAAATAGTGTAGGGGCTAGTTTTTGTCAACCTAACACAAGCTAGAGAGGAAAGGACTTCAACTGAGAAAATGCTTCCATAAGGCCAGGTTGTAGGCAAGCCCGCAGGGCATTTTCTTAAGTACTGCTTGATGTGGGAGGGCCCAGCCCATTGTGTGTGAAGTGCCCAGGCCACTGTGCATGGTGTCACCCCTGAGTCTGAGTCGGGTGGTTCTGAATTCTATAAGAAAGTAGATTGAACAAGCCAAGAGGAACAAGGCGGTAAGCAGAACCCTTCTATGGCCTCTGCAAGCAGAACCCTTCTGTGGCCTCTGCATGAGTTTCTGTCTTGGATTCCCCCAATGGACTAACTCAGGAAAATACCATGCTTTTCAGACCATAGACACACTTTTCCCCCCCAAAAAAGTGGGGGGAGGGATTAGGATGCGCCTTATGGTCTGATTGTTGTTTTTACTGTTTTTCTTGTTTTACTGCTTTAAAAACTGTGTGCGTGTCATGGTCAGGTGTATCTTATAGTCCAAAAAGTACGGTAAAGCCTTTCTTTCTCAAGTTGCTTTTGGTCATAGTATGGGAAGGATTGTAAGCTTTGTCACAGGTGAAAACTTTGCCCTTGGACACACCACGGATACTTCCTGAGATTAACCTTGAGATAGACTGAATGGAGCCATCCTGGGCCTGGAATTCAGGAAGGGGACAGAGGGACTCCACCTGGACTATTGTGTTTCTAATCGACACCCAATGGGAGAAGGAGACCATCCCTTGCACGTGAGAGACAGGCTGACAGAGAGGACAAGAGGAGGCAGCAGGTTCAGACCAAACTCAAGCACTTGTGGATCGGGAAAAGAATCAGCGCATAAGCCAGAGACACTGAGGGACCCGTCCCGTGGAACGGATACCGGAAGGCTCACTCTTGTTTCCCTTTAACCTTTTTTCCCTCTTTTATAAGATAGTTGGGTTGTATAATAAAGTTTAACTGTTAAAAAACAGAGCCAACAGTCATAGTGTTTCATCACAGCAAAAGTAACTCTCACTAAGACAGATATTAAAAGTGTAAAACAATAGGTGAAGCTTCATTATTTCAGAATGTCTGTCCTGTATAGGATTTCACTGAGATGTATAGGATGTGGGACTGGAAAACACTTTGAGTAGCTTCTTCAGACTAGCTGTGTGTTGTTTTTGTTTAGGTGATAAAAAAAATAATAACTTTGGTAGAATTTTATAATTGTATACACATACGTTACCTGGGAAACTACAGGTATGACTATGCAACTCACACCCTCAAGGTGAAAACCTAAGCTCTAGTTGTTTCCTTGTGAAGAATGTTCCAGAAATTTCTGATTATATCTGATATCTTATATCTATCTTGAAAGACACAGGTATGTGATGATATGTTTCAATAGGTTTTTTAAAAATCTAGTAATGAGCCAGGTGTGGTAGTGCACACCTTTAATCCCAGCACTCAGGAGGCAGAGGCAGGCAGATCTCTGTGAGTTCAAGGCCACTCTGGTCTACAAAGCAAATCTAGGACATCCAGGACTACACGGAGAAACCCTGTCTTAAAAAATAATCTAGTAATGGAAACAAAACTTAATGATCTTTGTTGGTCATTCCTGCCCATGGTCATTTCTGCCCAACAGAATGTTCTAATGAATCTAATTTTTCTTGGCACCTCTAAACCTGTGAACATCAAATACTAAGTACATACTAATCCCCTGACACCTTAAAAGACAGTTTCTGATTCAGTAGGTCTGTGGTATATTCCGAATCTGCATTTTAAAAGAAGTCCTTTGTGAACATTATGTGTAGGCCCTTAGAAAAACATATGAGCAAAAATGATGGTCAATGTCCAGGTCACTTGCATAAGGCTGTGGGTAACTTGAGGATCAGTTGGTCCATTGTGGAAAGGTATGAGTGGGCATTCTTATAAACGTCAGAATTAAGTGGCTGTGATGCTGAGCTAAAAGGAGTATCTTGCCAATGTTATAAGATTGGTCAACTAGAGCTGCCATAACAGCACCACATGCCAGACAGTCTAAAAGAGATGCGCTACCTCATATTTTCTAGATACTAACAGTTCAAAATCAGGCCATTGGTGAACCGAGTTTACTCTGAAGCTGAAAGGAAACTATTGCAGGCTCTCTCCTGGAGTACTGAAAACTCTCAGCGCCCATTACCTTGTTACCAGAGCCTTACTTTTGCCTATGCCTTCACATAGAGTTGTCCTGTAGATGGTATGTAGTTCCAAATCTCCCATTATAAAGACCTTACTCCTTATCAGATTGAAGACACCTGGCTCTACTATGACTTCATCCTAGCTTGATGCGTAAGAATCACAATGATCCTGTTTACAAATAAGCCCCTAGTTTGATGAACTGGAAGTTAGGACTTGAGCATGTGTTTGTTTGTTTGTTTTTTAACATATAAAGTTTATTCTGAAGTTTTGAAGGAATAAATTTTAACATGTAATGGGTTGATAGGGGACTTTGTTCTCCGGGACTCTGGGGACTGTTTGTAAGATTCCCCCCCAGAAGGTGGACTTTGAGACAGAAGGACTTGGAGATGCCTAGAAACCAAACTGTGTGGTCATGGTGACCCTGGGAAAACGCTTTCAGAACATAGAGAGTAGACAGGACAAGCTATAGGACGAGAGGGCAGAGGGTCTGGAGAACCAGACTCACAGATAGCGTTTCTGGAAAGTAATGAAAATTAGCAAAAAAACAAAAAACAAAAAACAAAAAAACTAACAACAACAACAAAACCTCTTAGAGACAAAACTGCCACCAGAATGAGATGGTCTGGGAGGGAAAAACCATCTTCACAAAGTCCTACGGGGTTGCTGGGTCAATGAGATTCAAGCTCTGTCTAATTCTTTGTAACCAATTCAACTCATGCATTTTAAAAACTAGAATGAAAAATAAGAGTCTTGACAAGGTGGCCTCTCCACCTTAACTTAGAGAAAAGGGAACCAAACTCCAAAAGAAGCACGTGTGTCCTTATTTAGAGGGGGGCCAAAACCAGAGGCAACACTCTGCTAAGTTCATGGTCTAACGTTAGCTACCTGAAGGGTCTCAGGCAAACCGCTTCATCTCTCTAAGCTGTGCTGTCCTCACCTAAAATAAAATGCGTCCTTTGCAGGGTTTACTTAGCTGCTCGAAAGAGATAAGAGTTGTGAAGGCACCTCTCAACTCTGAGAAATGGCTCTACAAATTCCTGAATACAATGATCAAACCCTGCTCCCTCTTTAAGTCTGTAGAATCTAGCGCACAGGAAATACCCAGTTGACCGCCCTTTGAGTGTATTCATAAGGCATCCTGAAAACTGACCTCTCCATGCCGACCAAGGTCCGACATAGGTCAGACTCACTATGCAATAGCAGGAGACAACCTTAAGGTGCTGGTTCTCCTGCCTCTACCTCCTGAGTTTTGTAAGTGCAGGTGTGTGCCCGCTTACTTGTGTCCACTTACTTGTGCCATATGCAGTACTAAAGATGGAATCCAGGGAGTCAAGAATCCTATCCAACTGAGCTACATCCCCAGAAGAGTGCTCACTACTCCAGGCCTTGAGAATAAGACTTCCAGGGAAGGAGATGGCTCCGTGGGCGGGAATGCTTGCTAACAAAACAGAAGGACCTCAGCTCATAGCCTCAGTTTCCCCCTAAAATTATGTGTGTGGTGGCGATTTGGTTCTATAACCCTACTGCTGTGAGTGGAGTGTGTCTGGAGCTTCCTTGGCAGCCGTTCTAGGTGAACCAGTGAGCTCTAGGTCCAGTAAGAGATCCTGTCTCAACAATTAAGGTAAAGACACTTAGAAGACACTCATTGTCAAACTCTGGCCTTTATAGACAACACACACACACACACATACATACATACACACACACACACACACACACACACACACACACACACACGCACACGCACACGCACACACACGCACACACACACACACCCCTATGCACACATGCACAAACCAGTAAAATAAGACTTCCATTTATCCTAATTTGTTACAACCTGACACTCCTAGCATCATAAATTCTGAAGACAGAATCTGAACAGTTCAAAAGCAAGCATCATCATAAGAATATTGCTTCTACTCTACATGGTTGAGAAGACCCACATCCCCTGGCAAAAATCTCCAGCATTCTTTGACATCAGCATATTAGGATCTGGGGAAGGCTCTTTTAGTACTGACTGCACATCTGGTACACTCCTCCAGGAATGAGCAAAATAACTCAGGCAACAAATCTAAATCAGCCACCAAGAGCCTTCAGCAACGATTATTCTGCAGTGTGCGGCCATATGGGAGAACTTGTATATGTCATTAAGGCTGAGTGTCATGACTGGATGTTGGAATCTCTGACCTGAGGCTTCTTTCTCCACCTGGTGACTCACTCTTTTTCTTAGTACCAACTGCATTATCCCTTGTAGATTGATCAATATGTCCACATAAAATCTTTTTAATACCCAGCCAGTAGTTAGGGGCCAACTTTAGTACAAACAGGAAAAACTGACCTAGTTGTTAAAACATCTCTGTGTGTGGTGTGTGTCACAGGGCCACTCTAAACAAGGAAAGCTGTTCTATTTCTTTCAAACTATATTTTAGTTGTTCACTTTATGCCTCAATCATAGCCTCTCCCTCCTCTTCTCCTAATCCCTCCCCTTCTTCCCTCCCTCATTCCCCCATCTTCCCTCCCCTGCTCCTCAGAAAAGGGAGGATTCCCCCCCCCCCACAGCCCACAAACTTGCCCCAGCACTTCAAGTCTCATCAAGACTGTGTACTTCCTCTTTCACAGTGTCCTGGCAAGGCAGCCACATCAGGGTGAAGTGGTCGAAAGACATGCAACTGAGACCATGTGAGAGACAGCACCCATCCCCTTTCTGGAGGACCCACACGGAGGCAAAGCTGCCCACTGGCTATATATGTATAGAGAGTCTGGGTCTAGTCCACGCCTGGTCATTGGTTGGTGCTTCAGTCTCCACAAGCCCCTCTGGGCTCAGGTTAGTTGGGACTGTTGGTCTTCTTGTGGAGATCCTGTCCCCTCCAGGTCATTCTAGCCCTCTCTCCCACCCGTCCCCCGCAGCTCTTCTACAAAGCTCCCTACTCTTTGCCCAATGTTTGGCTGTGAGTCTCAGTTACTGTTTCTGTCTGTTGCTGAGCAGAGCCTCTCAGAGGAAGCCATGCTAGGTCCCCATCTGCAAACACAATGGAGCATCATCAACAGTGTCAGGAGTTGGCTCTCTCCCGTGGAGTGGGTCTTAGGTCGGGCCAGACATCGGTTGCACATTCCCTTGACATCTGCTCTATCTGGGTCCCTGAATATCCTGAAGGCAGGGTAAATTCTGGATGGAAGTTTTTGTAGGTGGGTTGATGTTCCTCTCTCTCCACCAGGAGTCCTGTCTGGTTAGAGGGTGGCCTCTCTAGTCTCTATGACCCCCCTGCCAGCAGGGGTTTCAGCTAGAGTCACCCCCATATCCTCCCAAGATCCCACCCTGTTGCAGGTCTCTGGCTTGTCTAAGGGGTGCCCCACCCATGGTTGCTCCTCTCTTTGCAATCCCTCTGTCCTCTCACTCCACTCACCATACAAGGGGAAACTGTTCTTTAAAGTACAGATCATGTTCAACACGAAGAATCTGTGTCATCAGTCTTGAAGGAAATTTAACAACACTTTTTGCTAACAAGTCATGTTTAGGAAGACCATAGGAGCCTGGGGGAATGTACTTTACAGCATTTAAATAAACCTGACTTATTGGACCCTAAAGAACATAAGTGATCATCATTTTTTATTTGCTCAAAAGGGTTTGCAATTTTTCCTGCTAGGACATTTATCTATCTGCATCTTTAGTCAGTTTTGGAATTTTCTGCCTTTGATCTCGCCATAATATCATGATTAATTGACTGGTTCAAGGGTTCAAAAGTCAATAAACTCAGCATTTGTTATTATTTATTATTCAACTGTTGCCGGTGTACTGCCAGGAATTTAGAGGAGAAAGAAAATGCAGTCCATCCCCACAGCGTCTTAAAGATCTGATTGTTCTGGGAAAGCAAAAGCAAACCTTTTTAGTCTACTAAAGTGCTGAGGGCCCAGGAACAACTAACTGGGCACCTGTGTTTATAGTACTCATTATTGAAATGGGTTACAGAGGGGCGAATTGCTTCCTCTTAGTTTAGATTGTGGTGCTTGTGTGCTTATATGAATCCATGTGGCATCTGTACTTTCATCTATGATGAAAGCTCCCGCTGTGGTTACTCCTCACATTGTAAAATTATTCCACTTGGCTGTTGCTCAGGAAATGTGCAGGCTCACAGAAGAGCAAAGGGTAAGGTTGATCTCAGCTCAAAAGATTAAGAAATAGATGTAGGGGCATTCAATACATCCTGGAAGCCTACGTGTCTTACTTTAATGATCTCTAAGTCCTTTTGTCTCAATAAACAGAATACTATCTTCTCCAGATGGATTTGACAACAGCGAAGACTGGGTCACAAATCCCAAGAGTATATATAACTTCATGATGAAAAGTTTGCTGTCAAGCCTCTGGGCAAGGTGAGTACTACCAACTTTACTAAATGTGGGGACTTCGGGTGAATAAATAAATGAGTTACCAAATATATTGTATGATTCTCAAGTCATGAATTTAAAAATAAACTATCACTGAAACATGTACCTTGAATAGATAGAGTCCCTTGCTTTGTGAGTAATACCCTGCTGCCATCCGATGACAACACAGTGGCAGCAGGATTATATTGTGGCTATTTTTACATTTTACAAGGGATTAAATAAAGATAGAGACTGCACAGTAGGTTTTTCCCAAGGCCACTAAAATACAGTCAGTATTAGGCCTACGACATAGAAATTCTCACTCAGGAAACTGCCCCTTTCTGGACCACGTTTCTAACTGTAAACTGTCAAGTTATAAAAAAAAATTTTTTTCTTAAATGCTGTTATACTAATGTGCTACTCTCCCTTGAATCTCCAGGAGAGATGTTTGCATAGTCCCAAAATGGAATTCATACCAAAGACCCAATAAAAACACACAGGTGTAAGGATGCTCCTAAGCTACGATTGATGACACGCACTAAAAGCACAGCTTAGTAAAGCGTGAAGCCATCCAGCCTGCTGCTGTTTCCATGGAACTTGATGAGAGGCCACACATCCTGCATGACAAGCAAGACAGCAATGGCTGAACAGATGTTCTCTTCCTTGCATGGCTAAGACATATGGCAATGAGGAAGAGTGAAGTCAGCTCCTAAGCAGTGATACAAATGGCCTGAGACGCATTTCAAATCACACACTCTACACCTGTCAAGAAGCGATGGTGTTTACACTGTTGGAAACAGACATGTTGAAGATAACCTAAAACTTTGTGTCATGTGCTATTTTTATGTGTTACTACACATTCCCCATCCCTGAAGTAAGTCACAGCTCTCTGAGCAGTCTGAGAGATTACATAGTTTGATTTGGAGAAGAGGTCTGGTTTCCTTATACATGTTAGACTTGGGGATTATTTCAGCACTTGCAACAGCAATATTTGGATGTCAGTAAGCTCTAGATTTCAGCACCAAGGGATGATTTGGCACATGAAACATCTGGTGTGCTTGTGAGAGCAGCCCAAATATAAATCATAAGGATCCACGTTCCCTCCGGTTAAATTTGGTTTCTGGTTGGCCCACCTGCCTCTTTGATGGAGAAAGGAAAACTAGCACACATTTGAAAGGTTTCTTTTAGCAAAAGTAAATACCAAGAAAGAGGATAAACTCGCTTGCCATTTTGAAAACATGAGCAGCCAGACTCAGCTCCAGTGATTTTCAAACCCAAGCCAGGAAGTGCAGAGTTTCAGTAAGTGACTTTCCCAGCACAAATAAAACCAAACCCCCTGAAGTGTGGCATGCTGGGAACTCCCGAGAAGTGTGTAAAAAGTAGGACTCCGCTGTCTTAGATTAAGAAGCAGAACAGATCCACTTATCCTCTCTTGTAACATAGTTGACTTCCAGAAAATGGTGATATGTGTGTGTGGTTTCAAGTCCTCTGTTGTGACAGTCCCAAAACCTT
Source organism: Acomys minous (assembly GCF_964271855.1). NCBI lineage: Eukaryota > Metazoa > Chordata > Mammalia > Rodentia > Muridae > Acomys > Acomys minous. The sequence continues at coordinate 140,778,227 of NC_140483.1, forward strand.
AGTAACGTCAGCATCCCTCGATCACCTTGAAGAAACCTACACACAGGACACATTAAAGATAGTTATCCGGCGGTGAGGCATATTGTAATTGGTTTCTATAAAACTTCCTTTGCTTTTATAAAAAGCTCATAACACAGAAGTATTATGAAGCCAGCATATGAGCAAAAAAGGGAAGAAAGATTTGAAGTTTATTCTCATGTAAAGTATGCCAAATGGGCAAAGCTTCTGAGTTGAAAACATGCCTCTATAACAAAAAGCTTAAGATTCTGAGAGGGGAAAAGAAAAAAGAGATATCGAGGAAAACCCAAGAAAACATTCAATAGCAGGAACCATAAGGGGGGGCGGGGGGGGGGGAAATTAACTCTACCAGACGTGTCGTAACTGAGAGCCATGAGGTCATCTCTGCTGTGTCTACATCCCAGGTTGACTATGTAATCTCTACTATCTTTGAGTTAGCCTATATGAACACTGATATTTAAGGTAAGCACATTGGGCCAAAACAGTCCTAAAAAGAAAGTTTGGATAGACCTAAGCAGCCACTGGCTTATGGGTATAACTATTTATATGTAGCTATTGCTATGTCTACAGAGCAAGGGACAACCCCAAGATCACAGCAGTTGTATGTTTAGGGGGCTACAAGTAACTTTTACCTATCACAGCCACCATAGCAATACTCTACATTTCATTTTCAGGATTTCCTCTTCCAGTGTTGTGCCGAGATGGCTCAGCAGTTGAGCACATGTTATGCTCATCCAGAGAACTCAAGTCCAGTTCTCAGCACACAACGTCCACTTCAGGCAGCTCACAGCCACCAAGAGTCCAGCTCCAGGGGAATCCAACATCTCTGGCCTCTAGGGGAGTCTGCACTGACAATTAAAAAGCTCTTCTTAGATGAAAGGAAAACTACACTGAAGGTATGGCTCCTTACTCGTTGTGCTAGTGTCCTCCTGACAAAGCAGCCTTTCTGGCAGCACTACCTCACACTTTAGCTTTCTTGTGCATGGTTTGTATTCAATTGAAGAAGTTTCCCACTAGCCCTCATTTCCTCAAAATTTTTGTTTGGTTGGTTGGTTGGTTGGTTGGCTATAGTTTTGTTTTTATCCTGAATGGGTTTTGTCAAATGATTTTTTTTAATAGATTGATATATTCATATGATTTCTGTTCTTTAACTTGTTTGGTATAGTACATTATTTGAGCTTTTGAGCAGCCCTCTTTTGCTTTTAAAAAACATGAATAATCAAACAAATTTCTATTCAATGAGTCAAATAAGTAATAAAGGCCACCTTAACATTTTCTGACACAAGACTGGAAACATTTACTAATAGTGTTATTTTAATGAGATGAGGACATAAAAACATTTGGAGTTACAAAGATGGAAAAATATTGCTAGATCTTATTATAAAGAATATTTTAGAGGCTGATGAAATTTCTCAGTGGGTAAAGAGTCTTGGTTCCAAGCCTAATGACCTGCGTTTGATACCCAAGATCCACATGGGAGCCTCTCTCTCTCTCTCTCTCTCTCTCTCTCTCTCACACACACACACACACACACACACACACACACACACCACCACCACCACCACCACCACCACCACCACCACACCAGAATAAGTAAATAAATATTTTTAATTTTGTAAAGAATATTTTAATTATTTCATAAAATACTAATGCTCCAGGACTCCATTATTCAATTATCTTTTTATAAAAAATCCACAATATCCTATGCTATAATATCAAAAATATAAAGTTGTATTTTTCACTTCATAAGTGCAGAAAACATGACTTTCACTTCAGCAGTACATGTCCTAGTTTGATAGTGTTACGTCGCTAGTAACCAAGCACCATTACTACTAAGACTTTTAAATCTCGTTGCGTTATTCAGCTAGAAGCCTAAACAGGGTTAAATTTTGGGACTGCTCCACAAAAACGGATAGAGTAGTGGCCCACTCTGACCTTGTTCACAGGATTCTAGTCCCTTCAGCTGAAATAATTTGAAATGAAACGTAAATAATAGAGTTCAAGTGTGTTAATGTTCCAGGCAAAATTTACACTTTGCTTTCCAGTGACTACTCTCCAGTGGAAGTTGATTTCCAAGGCCGATTTTCAGGCAGTGAGCAGACAATGTGTAGCTCAGACAGGCAGGGCTGGTAGCATTTGGGGTCCCTCCTCAGACATATCATGTTACGGGTTGCCTATTTCAATGATGCATGAGATTTTCAGATAATTGGATATCTAACTGTTTACCCCGAGGCGTCAGCCGCGTTTGATGGGAGAGCTGAGCCATGGCAAGCTTATCCTGCAATAGTCATTGAATCTCTCAATGACTCAATCTACAGATGAGCAAAGCGAGGCACAGACAGATGGGCAATGATTATCGCGGCTCCCTACGTCTGCCTGAAATGTTAGTGTTTTACAAGGCACCTCCTCATCCTCTGCATGTCACCGTCTAGCGTCCTATTGTGACAGCTCCACTGTGCAGTGCCATGGATTCTGGCAAGTTGCAATGCGTGCCTCAAAACCATGACTGCGTTTAGCATTTCCTCTCTACTTCTCTTCACTGTTGTCCTTTATACAAGTAATAAAGCCTAACAGACAGTGTAGGAGGCTGTGGATTTATATTGTTAGAACGCAAATTTGCAATTAAGTAGACAAATTTTAAGAGCGGTCTCAAACTGAGGCTGCCAAAGAACACTACGGACAGCCTCTTCTTCACATGGGGTGTCCAAGGGTGATGCAGGAAAGCCTCATCTTTCACTCTGCACTGTGGAAGCCGGGCTGAGAGAGAAGGTAACTCTTTTCTCCATTTGTAAAAGAGGATTTTTCCATTTCTTGGTTTTACTCCTCGTGCATTCAATTCTTAGCCCATTTTTGTTTTCACCGCATCACTCTCACACGTCCACTCTCTTTTTAGGCAGCCGACCAAGAGATTGACAAGCAAGCATGTGCTTTGCAGTCTACAGATCTTTCGTGGGGGAGGGGTGTCTTTTGTTTTTTGTTTTACAATCGAGAAGCTGAAAGCCAGAGCATCTGCGTGCTTTGCTGGAGGCCCGTGGCTTGTTTGGACATGAACAGAAACTTGGGAGCCCTTACAGAACCAGACTAATGAGAACTTTTGAAGGGCAGCAAGCCAGAGATTCCGGCCCTCGCCAAGTGACAGCGGAAGGCCTGGCTTCTGGCCCGTGAGAACAAATGACCAGTTGAAGAAATATTGACAGAGGAGGGAAGGAAGTGTGGTTGTGACTCCGCGAGGAAGAAGGAGTAGCCAGGCTGGTGAAAGAATAATACTGAAAAGAAATAAGGCTCCTGAAGGTCATTGCTCCCATAAATCCACGTCACAGAGCTCAGGTTGTCAAAGGGGCAGGGGGACATCTCAGGGCAAACCCAGACCCGGTCTCATGAGACTCCTCCTTGCCTTGCCCACCACACGAGTCAGCCTTTCCCGAAACCACTCCCACATAGAACTCTTTAGTCTCAGCATCGCAACACTTGATGTTGGAACAGGATAAGAAGCAGAAATAAAGAGATTAAGTGGTAAGCCATAGCATAAAGAGTTGGACCCTAGTTTTGTTTCTTAACTCTGGTTTAACAACAACAACAACAACAACAAAACAAATACAATTGAGCAACTGGACTTCAGTTTCAGTCTCCAGGCAAGAAATGCAAGGCTCATTCTCAATAGCCAAAACACACACACACACACACACACACACACACACACACACACACATACACACACACACACATACACACACACATACACACACACACACATACACACACACACACACACATACACACACACACACACACACACACACACACACACACACACACCACTAGCATTTGTAGAAAATAAACAAATGCCCTGACAAGTGGAGCAGTGGGCACACCCCCGTACATCCTCACCCCTCCCCCACCAGATTTCAATCTCCTTTTAATGCCTCCTTATGAATCTAAGCAGACAGCCGAGGGTGGCAGACACTTGAGGGATGCTTCCAATATGAGAGCCACGGAAGCAGGCACAGACAGAGAAACCGATTCATAACTCAGAGATCTAAACAAAATTCCCTAATTTTTTCTTTTTTCTGTTGCTGCTGCAATAATGTACGCACTGGGAAATAAAGAGAAGAAATCGGAGGAGTCAACTGTATGAAGAGACGGACAGAACACCCAGCCAGGCAGGGAAGCCAGAGGGACCAGGGCTGCGTGCGGCTAACGGGAGCTCTGCAAAGAGGAAGCAAGGAGACGGTTATAAATGACATAATTTTCTCGTAACAAGACTCCCTAGGGCTGAGCCAGGATGGCGAGGCACATACAAAGTGCTTGCCGCATAAGCTGGATGACCAGTGTGCGGTCTCTGAAACCCACGGTAGAGAGCACTGAGTTACCAGTCTGATCTCTACACACATTGGTTGACATGCACATGTGGGGGTGCACGCACACACCAAATAAAAATTATAAAAAGCCTTTATTCCCTAAAAGTAAAGAAACTGGGTCTCTAGACGGGTGTGGTCAATCACAACAATTGCTAAGAGGCCAATAGCACAGAACAGCTGAAGGTCAGAATATGCTAACCCAAAGTATGGCCCTGAACTTCTGTCTCTTCCTAAAGTGTCAAAGAAACCAAAATCCTCCTTCCTACGGCAAGTCCCTCGAAATAAATGATAAAGCCCAGAAATGTCACTTTCATCTTTATCTCTTGTTTCTTGAATACAATCATTCAGAAAGGGTTCTACCCCTTTCGCAAAGGAAAGGATGCTGCGCAGAGAAGCCGGGATGCACCTGGACAGGCAGGCCTTGCTGGGTGCTTCCCACGTCACCTCCATCCTATCCAGTTGCAGCTCTGGCTAGGGGGCCACTCTTCTTCGTCAAGCCTGATCCACTGTGCTGTGTTCTTTTTACCTTGTCTTTTGCAGTAGGAGTAGTGGCCATAGTTTTTATAGTGACTGACGGAAAGTTTCACACCTTTCAACGTTCACAGTGCTCCCTGAAAACGTCAGAAATGAGGAGAAGCAAAATTAAGCCTCTAAAGAAAAGAAAAACAGGTCATGCACAAAGTCAGAGTGACTTCGTTCTTTTCCTCGATGTGAAGTAGAAGAAAGTGCAGTGGTTAGTAGGGAATATGTTCAAGGTGAAATCCTGGACCCTAACTATTAAGGAAATGTAAAAGAAAGACATTTCGGGACACCCAAATCTTAAAATGTATGCTTTCTTCACACCACCTAAGGCTGCAAGAAAGGTCCAAAACACACACACACACACACACACACACACACACACACACACACACACACACACATACACACCAGCACAATGAAAACCAACAAACATGCAAGCCAGATTAATACTAAAGAAAGTTCAAGTGGCATTTCAAAGCAGAGTGGGTTTGTCCAGTCCCCAAGAAGAACACTATGAAAAGTGAAGATGGGTTTGGTTTGTTTGTGAATGTGGAAAATGCTGGTACAGACGGTGACAGAAACCTTGCACCATTGGGGGGCAGGGGGAAATGACACGTCGAAAAGCAACAGGAATCAACTCCAACGTGAGTGGACAACATGAGACATGATATGGTGTGCTACTGTGCACGAGACTGTGTCTCCACAGTAACACCGCCATAGCACTAATAGCTGGACCGAAAGAATGGATAATACTGCTTAGGGGTTGTGACCTTGAAGTACGCATGCTAATGAGACAACAAGCCCTTCATTTACTGTGACAAGAAGAGGTGACGTTTAATCCAGCCAATCAAGCACAATCACTAGCATTCTGACTGTAAGCGGCAGAAGCAGCAGCTAGATTCAACAGTGATTGCCTCCGAGGTTAGGGTTTAGGGTTCAGTCTGATAAGGAGGTTAAGCATAGTTTTCCTCTTAAGCTTTCTTGCATATATTTTATCTTAATTTGAATGCTAATTTTTTAATGATTTTTTTCAAAAGCCCAAGCGTTGCTTTTCAGGACATAGGGAATGCAAGCTGGAACGCCCTCTCTAGCTTTCACGATGCTAAAAGGTACCATGCAGGCTGCTGAGGGAAGAAAAGTCATCCACAGGCCAACCCAGCTGTGGACCCTGACTGCTCACATAGCAGCCTGCAAAGCAAGCTATAACCATCAGTGCAATGGTGGCGTGACAGTTACGGAGGCAATCAACTGCTTCCTGAATGAACTTAGGGCTTACTCCACAGAAGGGATCTGTATCTCATGCGATAAAACTAGGTAAAAGCTTGTGGCAGGGGGGGTAGGGGTTAACAGGCACTGGAGGGGAATCTATTATTGTTGCTTTGCTAAATGATCATCACGTCAAACTGCTTTCTAAATATTCATAATTATACCCATAGACAAGGCTCTCAGCGTTGCCCAAAGAAGCTTCTTTAATGGTGTGTGCCTGACTCATAACTGCTAGAGTGATGACAATTAATGACCATGGAGTACTCAGTCCTAAATGGGGCTTCTGGATCCCCCTCTAAGGTTCAAAGAATATTGTGGAAACACTGTCAGAGTCAGAGGATGGGACCGAGTGCTGCCAAATGTTGTCTTCTGGACTTGGCATAGCTTCTGTACCCATGACATCACAGTAATACTTGCTACCTTCCTGCACAGGACCTGCACAGGACTGGGCTTGTCAGCATTCCATCATGGATGGGACAGGACTCATTATAGGTTACTGGGAGAGTCATATTCATGGTGATGGAAGCCCTGAGTGAGGGGATTCCTAGGTGGATATGTGCTGTTGACATAGGAACAGCCATGTTATAAAGCAATGCCTCAGCCCCAGGAGAGTGGGAAATCCTCCCTCAGGTGAGGCTCAGAGGGGTGGCAAAACCTTCCTTTGGTCCTGCTGTGAAGGTTGACAGTGTGCACAGAAATGTCCACTGTAGCGTTCTCCACACAGTGGCCCTGAGTCCTTGTTTATGTGTGTGATCACCCTGATCGACTGTACATAATAAATGAAGTGAGCTTCCAGAGCGCCGAGGCTTCTCCAGCAGAGGGCATAGTGCACGCAATCCTAGTCTTGCCCCATCTGTGTGTCTGTCCTTTCTTCACTCCCTCACTGTTGCAGGATATTTTGTAATAGAAGTTTTGGGTTCTTTGCAAGCTCAGTTATGATATGTAGATATGTTTTTAGTTTAATCCCAATTGTGGGATTTTAGTTTGGGCTTTCGTTTGTCTACGGCTTATAATTGTCTTGTGTGGGGCATGGTCTTTGCCAGCTGGTGACAGCCTGCTTGTGTGGCACAGAGGGGAGCGTGGTCTAGGACTCTGAGGAGAACAAGTAGGAGAGTGTGGGGAGAGGTGTGGCCTGCGGTGCGGGTGTGAGGTATGTGGCAGTTTGGAGAGACCAGAGATCAGTGTGGCAGACAGAGAAACATTTCAACACTGCGGCTCGGAGGTACTGCTTGCTGCGTTTGCTGTTAACAGACATTGGTATTGCCCCCCCCCCAAAAAAACCCCCATTGACCCTAAACAGCCAGGAAAAATTGAGGGGTCTCTGCCCATTCTCCCCAGTAACATGCTTTCTCATACCTAGTGTTAAGGGGCTAGTGGGAGGGAGGTAGAGGCGTCAAACTCCAAATAAAATAGAGTTTAAGTGTCAACAATATTTGATCACACTGTGAATCCCGAGATTGTGTTATTGACTTGGGGGGAAAAGCCTGCTTTTAGTTGTGGTGTGGCTCAACCTTAGCACATACCTTTAACTCCAGAGCTTTCTGCTTGAATGTTGTAAACAGGATTAAATAAAGTCAACCATAGGTCAAGAGGTAGAGCAAGCAAATGAGTTGACAGGAAGTGAACACAGGATTATTAAGAAAAAAAAACTGTAGACAGAAAGAGGAAGTCAGGAGGATGGGTAGAAACAAGCACAGGAAGTAGAAGGGTGGGGCATCCAGTTTGGAGGAGGTTGTTTGAGATGGCATGGGAGAGGGGCATTTCTTTGGGGACTTCAGGTGAGGAGGAAGGCCAGCTGGGTGCTTTCTCTGCCTCTCTGAGCTAGCATGCTTTTCACTCCAGCATCTGGCTCCTGAGTCTTCACTGGTAAAATTTAACGATTGAGGTTTTGTTTTGTTTTGTTTTGTTTTGTCAAAAACAGCACCTCACCACCCAGGTAGGTAAAGCCCTGGAGCCACGTAGAAGACAGAAGTGGAAACAGTGATAAGCTGTCTTTGCTCAAGTAAATAACAGATGCTTTAGCCATGCACATATGGGAACCACTAGTTAAATGCAGCAGGGAATATATGCGTGGAGGGGCACTTGTGTTTGGTAGAGGCCATTGGAGAGAATGTGTGCACAGAATAAATAAATTAAAAGTAAATAAAGTGTTGCTGGTGTTCTCTCCCTCCTTTCCAAAAAGATAATTTATCCAGCTCAGGAGCAAACTGGGTGCATAAGGATCTTAAGAGTCTCCTGAGCAGGCATAAGCCAAGTGGAAGCCAAACTCGAAATTCAACTTGATCCAGTGACAGAACCTCGGACCTGCAAGGTTGCAGCACGCACGCAAGCTGTCAGAGAACGCTCTTCCTCTATGTATCACACCACAAGGAGAGTCTCTGGAACTCTGTGTGCTGCAGGCGGCAGCCCACACACTCAGAACCACTTGTTCCAACCTCTAATGATGGATCCTTGTAAGGATGATCCCCTGTTGTTTTTCTTTTGGTTGGTCTTTTTCCCTTGCCCAGACATTACAAAATGGCAAGGCCTAACCCTTCAACATCTGTCTAGTCTATGGTGCCCCAGACACCAACACTAAAACAAGTACCCAGTTAGCACTAGGTAAAATATGATTTCACCAGCTATCCCAACCCAGATGGTTAATTATATAAAGAAACAGAAATGGACGTGTTTGAGGGGAAAACAAAGCAAAGAAAAATCTCCAGGTCTCTCAAAGCACTTCTGATATTCCCTCTATGTCAACCCCTTCACTGCCCCCATGCTTGCTAAAAATACATAAATCTGATTCCTCTTCGAAATCAAACTTTAGAAAAACATATTTTCCAAGAGCTTCTCTTCTTCCAGCAAAGATTGGCTGCCTGTGTGGGCTGTGAATTTACAGCTGACAGTTCTCTGCCAGAAGTTCTTTTGGGTGTTTACAGCTGTGAAATGTAATCTTTAGGTTGCCACGCATTTCCCCCATGCTCGCACTCCAGCTCCAGATGACTGTGCTCCTGACAACATAATTCAGCGCGAGAACGAAATAACAAGAATATTTATTTAGATTTACAGACCACCTTTCACCTAAGAGCCCCTTAGCAATCTCAAACACAGCCGAGATGGTTCCAAACTGTGGAGCTCTCCAACTTTGATTTACAGGCTAAAAACGGATTCAGTCTGCTGTGTGTAATTCCTTGGCAAGAAATTATACACTTCTTCATAAATGGAAATGGTGAATCCTAATGTTTCAAAAATCTTCCCTCACCTCCTTAAACCTTTATTTTTACCGGGAACTAAGCTATCAGCATTTCCTAGGCCCCACCCTAAATATTGTTATATTTGTGGTTTGAATGTTTTTTTTTTTTTAAACATAAGCCTTTGTACTTTATAGGATCCAATGAAACATTTCTTTTTTTGGTTGGTATGTTGGTTGGTTGGTTTTTTGAAACAGAGTTTTCTGTGTATCCTTAGCTGTCCTGCACTCACTTTGTAGACCAGCCTAGCCTGGAACTCACAGAGATCCTCCTGCCTCTGCCTCCTGAGTGATGGGATTATAGGTGTGTACCACCAGGCGCAGCTTAAACAGAGTATGTTGGGAATCTTGTGACGGCCCATGATATTAAATAAATAGAAGCCTGTGTCCCCAATCTGTTTTGTTTTCAAACACTCATTCTTTTAATTTTTTTCCTCAATAACTGCTAGACTGTAAGTAATTAAATATAAGACGCTGCTCGTATATTTTCTCTTTGCTTGCTATCCTGTCTCAGAGTAAAAATGCTTTTATCAGAGAGTGTATGTATCTGTGATAAATTGGTTTGTTACTGAATTGCATCCATGAATTAAATGTCACCAAGATGTGTTAAGAATCTCGTGTCTGTATTTGGTGGGGGTACAAATGCCCAGATCCTAGTTTTCACTTTGCCACCTTTATCAACAAGCACAAAGGAACCGAGCCACCAGGAAGAAGAACCCTGCCCAGCACTCCTGCTCCTGTCCAGCACAGAAGGCAGTGGGGGGGGGGGGAAGTTCTGGAGATTTTACGTAATTTCAGCCCTATTTCTGGTCAATGTGACAATTCTTTTGAAAGCTTGACTTTCAGTCATTTGTTAAATTTAAATTAGAATCTGCTATGTGTCAGATACTGTGCTAAGAGCTGAAGATTTATGAATATAAATTGCGTTGCTCCGCCCAAGGAACTTGCACTCCAGGAGAATTGGCAATCACAGGAAGAGACAAGGGGAGCCTGCTCAAGAAAACGGTGCAAGTGGCACAACATGACCCTGCACCAAGCAGAGACAGCTCTATGTGACTCTGGCAGGGGCCTTCCTCCCCATCATAGACTACCACAGGCATGACTGAAGACAGGTGGCTCTGAAGCCACTTGCCCACCCCTCGAATGTGTGCCTGCCATCTTGTCTGCCCACTGCTGTCACAGGAGCTTCTAAGTGTCCCATGTGCTTCCTTCCTCTAGGGCACTCTGGATCCCTGGGGATCACCTTTCCTTTTGCTCCTGGCCCCTCCATATTCTGGAGCCTACAGGTCTGCTTATTTTCTCCTTATTTTAACACAAGCTAGATTGTGTTGTGAGATATACTGGGGTTTTTTTTTCCTTATGTATTTTTTTCTTTCCCTTAGTTCAACAAGCTAGTAGGGGCCGTGATACTCCAGGACCTCATAATGGCATCAGGGTCCTAAACCAGAAATAGCCGGTAAGGCCACGTGACCTCTACCCTCCCCGTGGAAAACCGTGGTTAAGCCCTGAAGAGTAGATTGGGGAGTAATGAAGGAGAGAGTATGAGGAACAAGACGGCACGGACTGACCTTCTTGCCCTCCAAACTGCTTCAGACTAGAAGACCCTGAGCTAGAAGGAGAGAGAGAGGAAGAGTGAAATGGCTTCCTGTTTCCTTACGGCATGAGAGCTGACAGAAAACCCTAAGGAGAAGAGCCAGGTGGAGCTTATTCGACGCAGACAAAGCCACGGGCAGCCTCTCATGGCAAGGCTGGGAAGGAAACTGAAAGGAGGGTGCAGCCTCCGCAGTAATCTACATAGACAGATCGCCGAGGGCTGGATTGTGCCCCAAGGTCATTTCACAGCCCACAGAAAGTAAAGTCTAACAGATAAAATTACATTACTCTCAGACTATAAAAAGAGGGGCTCGGATATGAAATTAGGCTGACTTATTCATGATTGAAGCCTGCAATTTCTAAGCACCTGAGTGGTCTACGCTGACTACGCCTAGCCCCACACTGGCCTATGCTGGAATCTCTCTTCAATTGGTTACACGTCTGGCTCTCAGATTCTGTTCAGTTTCTCTATAATTCAGACCGATATTTCAAGCTGCTTTCTGTATTTCTCGCTTCAACAACCTCAAACATAGCTCTGTACCATCTGTCTGCTGGTTAATGTGACTGTCCCCTCACTAGCACCTGCAGTACCTTCTTTTCCCTGTCTAGGACACCCCAGCACCCAGATTACTTTGGCTTCCTAATTTTAAAAAATTCCGTATTATGCCACAAGGAATGCAAGATTATGTCAAATATGACCTCTGACTTCACACCCCACAGCTGCACCAAGGGTAGCGATTTTGCTGCCCTGCCCTCAGGGACCTAGCTAGCAACTGCTTAAGTCATCACCTGTCGCCACCAGGTGTGCCAGGTGTGCGCCAGGTGTGTGCCAGATAAAAGGGCCTGCCGCCACCCCAGCTCTCCCTCTGTTCCTATGTTCTCTCTCTCCCTCCCCCATCTCACCCCCTACACCCCCATCTCTTTCTCCTGCCTCCTTCCACCACCCCACCCTACCCCACCCCCACCCTTTTATTTCTTCCTCTTTCTGTCTTTCTCTGACTCCTCCTTCCCGGCCTTCATGGATCACTCGCTGCTTCTACCCTTTCTCCAGGTCCTCACTCCTCTCTCTTCCCCCAATTAAACCCCCTTTATATGAGATCTGTTACATGGCATAATTTCCGAGGGGCACACCTTGGCATGGCTCCTCATGGTACCCCCATGCCACATTTACATTTCATCCTCCTAACACACACACACACACACACACACACACACACACACACACACACACCTTACCACCCTCCTGTGGGCCAAGTATGACTATTACTAAATAATGGATCAGGAGTAAGGAAGCTGGTGACTGAATTCTGACTGAGCAAGCTGCGCACAAGTAGTAAAAAAGGAATTAAGTTCAGGGAAGGAAAAGTCTCTTGGCTTCCTTCTAGAACTTTCTTATGGTACCAAGGAAAAGAAAAGCTTGTCACTTACGATCAAGAACAAGGTAAAGAACTAAGGAGATGGTACCGTGGGTTGAATGCATGAGAAGATAAACTGGGATGCTCAGCACCTACATAAATATCTGGGGATGTGTTGGCACATTCTTCTAACCCCAACACGGAGGAGGCAGAGGCAGGAGGGTCCTCTGGACTTGCCTAGCCAACCACTGAGCTTCACACCAGAGAGAGATCTAGTTTCAAAAAATAATGTGGGTGGTGAAAGAAGAAAAAAAAAAACCACTTGAAATCAACCTCTAGCATCCACACATGTACACATGCATACACACACATACACACACGGCTTGGGGTGGGGAGAGAGAGAGAGAGAGAGAGAGAGAGAGAGAGAGAGAGAGAGAGAGGGAGGGAGGAGAGGAGAGAGAGAGAGAGAGAGAGAGAGAGAGAGAGAGAGAGAGAGAGGTAAATTGCAATGAAGCTCCTGGCTTTGCAAGGCTGCGCTGAAGTCTTCCAGTCGTCCACAGAGCCGTGGCTCCTTCCACTTATAATACTAACATTCCTGAGATTTCTGTGAATACAAAAATGACAGTTGGTGGGGGAAGGGAGCTTCCTATAAAACTGCAGAGTGCTTGACAAAATGTAAATATTTGCTGGTTTTCTTCCAAATAAATATTCATTCACTGCTATAATTCAAAATTCTGTATACTGCAACCCACAGAAGGTCTTTTTTGCACAGAAGTGAAGGCCACATACCCATGGCAATTCAAACATTTTAATAAGATGATGCTGGGAGGGTACCTTCCACTGAGAACATGGAAATCCATGTGGATTCAGAGGCACTGGACCACAGTTCTTATCACCAGAGCAATACTAGTATTTCTTGGCTGAATTTTTAATATTCCATCTTTTCAATATTGCATGATTCCCCTTGGAGAAATCACTCCAAAAATAAAAATAAAAATGGAAAAAAATTCAGACATTTAATAAACATTTAAAGCTAGGAACTAGATGATTTTGAAACGTCTTGCCCATTAAGTCATTATAGGTTAGTGTGAATAAAATGTTTTACGGAGCCTGATATATCCACTGCAAGGCCTCATTAAATATATTACTGCTGCTATGGCCCCTTCAGTATAGAAAGAAAGAGAGAGATGAAAATTCCCCATTCTCCCCAGAAGCTGCCCTGCTCCCTTGGCTGCCTTGTCCTTGCCTGGCACCCGTAGGAAGATTCTGGGGTTCATTTTCCCAAGCCTACCAGTGTTTACAAAGCTGTTGGCTGGCGTGCTGCTAATACGTTATGAGGAACAAAGGCTTATTTCCATATTCCTCAACTGTGCCCCATGGAACATTAGCTTTGTTGATGATATGTGTGTTCTGAAAAATAACAGTAAGAGGGGCAGGAGCATCCATGGCAGGCAGTTCTTCTGTGAACAAACAGGCTCTTAGAAACAGTTCAAAGCCAAAGGTAACAACAGCTTTCTCACTTGCAGAAATATGTAGAACCTTTAATAATTCAAAGTGCTTTGTAATTCTCTAAGAGGATGTCAGCACATAATTTGTTTTATGCAGAACACAGTACAAACACATTCGTGTTCTGGAGAAATGCAGTTTAGAAGAAGCTGTTTTTATTTAATGTAGCCAAGTAACCGATGGCAACAGGTTCAGTAGTTTCCAGAACAGTATATTTCCCATTGAGAGTTCCAAGCAACAGAAGCTCCTCCCAATAAACAATGTCGTTACAAAAAGCACAAAACAGAATCATCTGCAAATGACTCTGGCTTTACAGCAGCCTGGGAACCCATAACTCAATATTTGAAATCATGCTCCTCTTCGTGACGATGGGCGTCAGGGTTGCCAAAGGAGACTGTCATATTCCATACGCTTTGCAGTAAGATAACAAAGCCTAGAGTAAGAGGCAAATGTCTATGTCGCCCATATTTTCCCCCTCTAACTCTAAAGAAATCATGAGAGCATCAAGCTAATTACATAAAATATTAGAACAAAGGCCACTGGGACCAAGCATTGGAGCTATCTGTGATAAAACTCCATTGTGGCTGTGTTGTCGAAGTGTGGGGGTTGCTGACGGAGCCCATCCTGCATTCTCTTTGCTTGGCTAGTACACCTAACACTCAACTCTTGCAAGGCAGGAGTCACCAGTGGCTGTAGAGGAATTCACCCATGAGAAAATGAGAAATACCTCATGGGGCAGCAGAGTCTCTTCATCAATAGAATGTTATGATGCGCATCCACCCCAGTGCGGCTCAAGATCAGTGACACGCTGCTGTGAGCTCCAAAAGACATCTCTTCTTTGTCCAGGGTAAGACCAACTATGAAGTATGATACATGTCCCAGGGCTCCAGGTGGGGCGGGGACAAAGCTGCCCTTTAACTGAGACCACATCCTTGCCTAGCTCCTTACCTTAGCTTAATCCTGCATCTTTACCGTCTCCCTCTTGAGACTACACCAAAAACACAGGTTACACTCAAGTACCCATTGGAGGCTTTGCATCTAGAAAACTCAGCCTAAAGCATGTAGCTTAAGACTTTAGACTTCTGGGGACATCTTTTCTTTTATTTACAAGATTAGAGAGTCCATGATGACCAGACTTTTCACAACTTCGGAAACCACACAGCACGATAGAAGCATACTTGGTGCTCTCTGAGTACTTCCTATGTGGTTCTAAAGCACATAGCCCAGCTGTGGAAGGAAAAATGTAGATTGTAAAAAGGTAACCAAAAATGCAGATTTTTCAAAGCCAACTCCAAATCGACTGAGTCAGACTCTCTGGAGGTAAAATTTAAAAATTGTATTTTATGATAAAATTTCCAAGAGCCTCTAAAGTTGAAGAACGACCATCAAGGGGCCGTAGGCTAACTAGCCTTTCATGGTCTTCTCTACAGTCACGTGGAAATACTCTGGCTGCAAGCTAACTTGTCTTCTGTAACTTCTGCCTCTAAGGGGAAAAAATGATGCATGAACTTCTCATTAGAAAGTTCCAGTTTGATCTATAGGAAGGGGAATAAAAGATGACACCCAAGTAGGTTATTGTCTTAGCTAATGACAAATTATTTCAAAATGTAGATTTGTTTCATTTCTTTACACTTGAAAAGTATGATTTCAGATGGCACTCCCTAAATAAGTAAGTTGGAGAAGGTTTGTTTAATCATTGACAATCAATCATTTCCAAGTATTTGGGACCTATGCGAAAGGAGAAAATTCTAAAAATGTTTTCAAAGCACCATTTAAAAAAAAAAAAGATTTACGGTTGTCATAAACATCTAAATTGCCACATTTACTCATCTCACAAAACTTTGACTGTTGCTTCAGAGTTATTCATCTAAAAAGTCTCAGATCTTCGAATACACAGTGAAAACGCCACTAAATGCTGTGTTTCTCCATAATTCTGACAAGCGTGTGACAGCCACGGCTGAGTGGAAGTACCTCAACCAGCGGGACAATCAAAATTAACCACAGGTGCTAGTTGGTCGCGGTAGATCCAACAGAGATCACACAGCAAACCCGCTGTGGACAAGAGACCAGTGATGAGTCTGAGAGCCCGAGGGCGGGGCCGCCTTCCGGTTCCGGCTCCGACATTCACTAAGCAGCAGTTGCTTCCCACCTCGACTTGAGGAGCAAAGTTTCCACTGTTTGTGGGGATTTTTTGTTTTTTTGTTCTTGTTGAATTTGTCCTTTTTATCTTGATTCTATGAGAAGTAAAGAGGCTTCTTTACTAGCTGTTGTTTCTTTTCTTTTCTTTTCTTTTTTTAGCGTTTAAAGGCCAGGCATGGTGGCGCACACCTTTAATCCCAGCACTCGGGAGGCAGAGGCAGGCAGATTGCTGTGAGTTCAAGGCCAGCCTGGTCTACAAAGTGAGTCCAGGACAGCTAAGGCTACACAGAGAAACCCTGTCTCAAAAAACAAACAAACAAACAAACAAATAAATTAACCTTGTCAGAGGCAGTCCCTGCTCTCCCTATAACAGTGGAGAATGAGCTGCCCATTGGCTAGATCTGCACAGGGGGTCTAGGTTTACTGCATGCATTGTCCTTGGTTGGTGCAACAGTTTGTACAGGCCCCCCGGGTCCAGATCTGCCAGCCTTGATGGTCTCCTTGTGGGGCTCCTGAGCCTTCCAGGTTCTTCCATCCCCCACTTTTCCAATACCACTTTCAGCATTCTACCCAGAGTCCAGCAGCGAGTCCCAGCATCTGTCCAGATCCTCCACCGGGTGGAGTCTCTCAGAGGACATCTATGTTGGGCTAATATCCACTTATAAGTGAGCATATACCATGCGTGTCTTTCTGAGTCTGGGTTACCTCACTCAGGATGCTCATTTCTAGCTGCATTCATTTGCCTGTAAATTTCAAGATTTCCTGGTTTTTAATAGCTGAGTAGTATTCCATTGTATAAATGCACCACAGTTTCGTTGAGGGACATCTAGGTTGTTTTCAGATTCTGGTGTCCCCAATCTGGTCACTTCCTCTTGGTGGGGAGGCCCAACAGGTACACACAGGAAGGGGAAGCAAGCTATCCAGATGAGACCTGATAGGCTATAGTCATGGTGGGGGAGGGGGTCCCCTTCTGTCAGAGGTCTAGGGGAGGGGAATAGGACAGAAGAGGGAGAGAGGGTGGGAACGGGAAGATACAAGTGAAGCGATAACAATCAGGATGTGATCTGAATAAATTGTAATAAATTAAAATTTAAAAAGAGAAAACCCAAAAACTTTTACCTTTTTTATTCTCCTCTCACACATTACATCCCAGCTTCAGGCTCCCCTCCTGCCACCCCCGTTCCGCCTCCCCTCTCCCCCAGATCCACTCCTCCTCCTTTTCCCTTCATAAAAGAACAGATCCCCCAGGGATGTCAACTGAACACAACATAACAAGATTCAGTGAGACAAGGCACAAGCCCTCATAGGAGGGTAGGATGAGGCAACCCAGTAGTAGGAAAAGGGTCCTGAGAGCAGGCAAAAGAGTCAGAGACACCCCGACGCCCACTGTTAGGAGTCTCACAGTAACCCCAAACTAAATAACCATACTACACACGCAGACGGCCTAGTGGAGACCCATGCAGACTCCACGGCTGTCTCTTGAGTCTCTGTGAGCCCCTGTGAGCCCTGCTTAGTTGATTCTGTGGGCCCTGTTCTCCTGGGGGTCTCAACCCTCTAGTGCCTACAATCCTTCCTCCCCTTCTTCTGTGGGGAACTCTGAGCTCCACCGAATGTTTGGCTGTTGGGTATCAGCACCCACTCCCATCAGATGTTAGGGGAAGCCTCAATGACAATGGCTGGACCAGGCACCAATCTATTGAATGTAACAGAATATCATTAGGAATCCTATCATTGACTTTTTTTTTCTTTGCCCATCATGCTTGGTTCTATCCTAAGTCAATGGGCTATTCAGCCTGGCCATCCAGGCAATATCAAAAAAAAAAAAAGTTACATAATACATTCTGATCAAATGTTCCCTCCTCTAACTCCTCCCAGATCTACCCAACCTTCCCACTCACCCAATCCCAAACAAACAAAAACAATAAAAAGTCTGTGTGTAGCGAACATTTCTTGTGTGTGTGTGTGTGTGTGTGTGTGTGTGTGTGTGTGTGCTTTAAAAAATTTACTTTCACTTTTATTTATGTGTAGGTGTCTATATGTGTACAGGTTCCCTAGAAATCCAGAAGAAAATGTCAGTCCCAATTGACATTTTTTTACATACACATTTATATGATTACACATATATACATTAAACTACCTACAGCAAGAAGAACCATGAAACAGTCAGGAATTATGTAAATGTTACATTCATAGTGTTTTGGCTATTTGTATTTGGCAGCCTTGAAAAAAAACATTTTTCCTATCATGGAGCATCTAAAATTCTAAACGTAAATCAGTATCTATTATATCTCATCTTTATCAACTTAAAACATCTATCTAGACCTAAAAATATCTTAACCTCTAAACAACTACGCTTAATTGTAAAACTAAACTATCTGGTCTTCAACCCCATCAGAGACTTGAGAAGGAATAAAATTAATTACCTGAGTAGACAGGAAGTGACAGTTTGCTACCTGATCAGTCACCAAAAACTCTCTATAATGTTGAAGCATCATCTTCAGCCTTCTGGCCTAATATATCACAAGAATATACATCCTAGGTTTAACAGATAGATATGATTTTATAGATAGATACGGTAAAATAGTTATATAAGGTCTTCAGAAACCTCATATACCTATAGAATATGGCATCTAAAGATGCTTTTATTATCTTAAGCATTCTTTGACAATGAGACAGGTCCACTCCTGGCAACACCCAGCCTACCTCAAAGAAGATGAGCATCAAAGAACCTCCTTATGGAGATGGATTCAAATGTGGCAAACCAGCCACTGACAGAATTCTGCCTAAAAATGGGTATGCTTGGATGCAGGCAGAGTCGACGGCCAAACTCTGCCAAGACAGGGTAAGCAAATCCTCAGTAGTTCCTGCCTCACAAACATGTCTGTCAGATATAGCTGACATCTCTTAATGAACATCTCAGGAGTCCCACCCAGAACGGCTTCCTCACCCCTGTTGTTCCTAATACACATTATGCCCTTCAGTAGAAAATCAAAGTACCTTTGCAAGTCCCAGGCACCCACACAGCTGCCTTGCAGTAAGAGACCAGCCTGTTCAATACTGTTTTCTCCTGGAAATTGAAAGCAAAGGACTACACAACAGCAACACTGAAAACAGCACACAGAGAGAACGCTGCCTGCAGTTACAAATGATAACTGTTAGGAAATGACACAGCAACCATAAGACATTTCAAATACCATATTTGTTTCAAGGTAAGACAAAATGACAAATAGCCTCCAAAACATATAAGTGCTAAATTTACAGTGACTCCAATGTGTCAGTTTTAAAAGAACTCAAAGTTCTTTGGACGCTGTGCTGTAAGAGTGTCTCCTCTGGGGCCAAAAGTTGCAAACAAAAAGGTTTGCAGAAGCTCTTTGCAGTGATGCACGCCTGTAATCCCAGCACTCAGGAGGCAGAGGCAGGTGGATCTCTGTGAGTTCAAAGCCAGCCTGGTCTACAAAATGAGTCCAGGACAGCCAAGGCTGTCTCAAAAAAAACAAAACAAACAAACAAACAAATTTCCAGAAATAAGCTATAGTTTTCACTGAACCTTCTGCAAAGCTGATTGATTAGTTGATTGATTAGAACATCAAAATTTTTGAAGCATATTAACTTAGCAGACACTAGCTTCTACCAGCCGAAAAGCTAAGAGTATCAACAACAGTGTCCAGAGCCCAGGCCAGAGCTTTCCTGCTTTGACTTACCAACACACCTATTGCTTCTACCAATGTATTTGGAATTTATGTCATTCTTTGCTTGGTTTCTATTAAAAAATATCCTCACACTGTTACCATGTCTGGAGATGGACTTTGAAGTGACCTAAATCTATGTTCCCAGGCTGTGGTCACACATATTTTGGCTCTGGAATAAACTGTATGTCTTTTTTATTTCAATTTAAACTCTTTTTTCATATATTTTTCATCACATTCTTTCCCCTCCCCCAACTTCTCCCAGATCCCCACCACCCTACCCAACCTACTTTATATTTTTTTTCTCTCTCTCCCATAAGAAACAATAGGAAAAACAAAAATCAAAACAAACAAGAAGAAAAGAAGGACCAAAAAGAATGCCCAAGCGTTCACACAAACAAATAAAAAATCTTGGGCTAGAGAGGTGGTTCAGAGGTGAAGAGCACCGTCTGCTCTCCCAAAGGTCCTGAGTTCAATTCCCAGTAAATCACATGGTGGCTCACAACCATCCATAATGAGATCTGGTGCCCTCTTCTGGTGTGCATGTGTATATGCAAGCAAAACACTGTATAAATAATAAATAAATAAATAAATAAATAAATAAATAAATAAATTTTTTTTAAATCTCTAGAGTATAGATCTGAGGTAAAGCATTTGCCTGTCTCTTACCTCCTTTGAGGCAAGAGCTGTTTTCTCATACTGGTGCCATTATACATCACAGGATACAGTGCAGTTTCCTGGGGCCACATCACAGGATACAGTGCAGTTTCCTGGGGCCATATCACAGGATACAGTGCAGTTTCCTGGGGCCACATCACAGGATACAGTGCAGTTTCCTGGGGCCATATCACAGGATACAGTGCAGTTTCCTGGGGCCACATCACAGGATACAGTGCAGTTTCCTGGGGCCACATCACAGGATACAGTGCAGTTTCCTGGGGCCACATCACAGGATACAGTGCAGTTTCCTGGGGCCACATCACAGGATACAGTGCCATTTCCTGGGGCCACATCATCTGCACATTCTTGCCTTGAATTTCTATTTCGTAATCAACTCACATGCAAATAGACATAACAGAAGGGATCCTATCAATGCACAGATTGGCTTCCTGACAGTTTCAGGGAAAACAGGGAGACATGAGACTTCAAACTTAGAAGCACATTTCTTTAGCATGAACTCCTAAGGAGACATAAAGAAAAATGATCAAACTATTCAATGGGATCCACAGATGTACTCGGTGCAAATGATCTTGCGTAGTTCTATAAAGAACTATGCTGGGAGAATTGGGAGAATCTATACCGTTCTTATGCACAAGGTTCCTCAGTGTACTGTGCGAAGAACGAAATAATTAGACTCATCTCCTCAAGTGATTGCATTTCTAATCTAGTTTTTAGGAACAGCACAGCCTGCCGGGGTTGAGCTGGCTCTCCCATCTAGCAGCTGCCCTGTGGGGCCTTAGGCACCTCATTTAACTTTTTAATGCCCTCGTTTCTTCAGCTGTGCACAGTGATAATGAAACCCTCGCAGGGATCACATCCGTCAGTCAACACTACAATGTGCCGTTGCCTACATGAGCAACACAAGCACAGAGACAATTACTATAGAGCAGAAAATAGCTTTGATATGTTTTTAGAGCTAGCAAATGAGACCCGGTAACTAGTCCTTCCCCTCATGGCTTAGAGCAGAGAAAAATGAAAAATAAAAATAAAGAAAAACAGAGCTAGTTATGGGATGTGTGTGACTCTGAAGTCTCCAGCGCCCAAGGCTCTTCTGGCCTCTGTGGCTCAGTGAGACCTCCTATATGGCCAGAAAGGCTTGTCTCTTTGACAGCCTTGAATTTCACATGATTCACACTATTGCGTAAATGATTTACTCTCCTCGGGGAATTGGGGTCCCTTGTTAAGGGTCTTAATCTCACTTTTAATGAAAGAATTTAAGAATGAGCCAGTCAGAAGCTCAAGGTCTTTTTACTAGACTTCAACTGAAAAGCACTGGGCAGCTGCCCAGAGGAGGAAGGTGGAGATGGAACAAAGCCCACCCGGGCATCTGCGTTACGAGCATGAGGCTCAGCACATGACTGCACACAGGGACATGGCAGGAAGAAGGGTACCTTCTACAAAAAACACAACAATACGGCAGTTTGAAGTATCAGAAAAACAAACGAGAGTTCTGATCAGCTTCGAAAGACAGAGATGGGTAAAGCACAAGGAAAAGGAAGATGGGCCACGCAGTTGAGCCTTTTCACTCACAGGACTGTAAGGGAGGGTGAGAATCCTGGGAAAGAAAAGTACAGTCTCTGGTTAAAGGAAAAATGATTGCGCCTATCTCTCTGGCATGCCTTAAAGTGAGCCTGCCTTCCTAGGAGTGATCCCAGACCAGCAGGAGCCTTTTCTTAATAGGCCTTTACTAGCCCTCTAACATTTCCCCCTTCCAAGTGGTAACCCTAAATCACTGAGGAAGCAGATCAGGCACCAGAGCCCCCCCAAACACCTCTCTGGCCTCTGGCAAGGATGACGTTGCCACGATGCTCAAGGACCTTCTGCTTGTTAGCTAGCCGAGGAAGAAACTGGTTATTTTTCCTTTGGGGTATTTTGTACAGTTAATTTCTACCTTCTGCTCTCAGCAGTGGCTGTCAGGATACCGGAGGCACTAATTTGAGAAATGGAATGAATATGAGGGTTCTTGGGAGGGGGCGGGGAACACGGGCACTAAAAAGTAGCGGGGAGAATCATCTCAAGATCCTGGCAGGAGGAAAAGACCACAGGGTTGAAAACCCATTTCATCTCTCACCCCCCACCCCCCCCATGCCCCACGCCCCCCACCCCACCCCCACCCCACCCCTCACCTCTCCCCCGCCCCAGTGCAGTCAAATTGCCTGCAGAGAATTATTTCCTTAGGAAAGAATATTTGAAAAGAATTAGCTGCGGTCACTCAAGTTCCCTAGCGCCCTTTTCCTGCAGTTCTTTGCATATGTCAAGGGGGAGGATCTAGGCTTTAGTTTGGAGAGGAGGACCAGTGGGTGTGGCTTCAGATGCTTTGCTTGTGTAAATACCAACTTAGTATTCAGCACCAAGACCAGCGAAGGACGTTATGGAAAAACAGGCAGGCGCAACTCTAATTATAATAAGAGATGAAGACCTTGGAAACCCCCTCGTATATTTTTACATATTTTAAGTGTGACAGCAGAATGTGCTTCAAAATGAGCATCCTGTGCCTGTATCCTGAAGGATGGCTCTGGGTTCGGTTTCCAGGGGTGATTACTTAACCTGCTGATAGCTAGTTTCTTAACTGGCTATAAATATGTCAACAGTAAACTTATAAATGACCTCTATCGCAGAACCATGGAACATTCAAGGTTCCAGAGAGCATGGGAGACAAAGGTTTAGATGCTAGGTTCACACAACCATCCCAGGAAGGTCTCCATAATCATTTACCCTGTAAATTGAGACACTTATATGAAAATCTCTTCATCTGAGGTTAAATTGCCTTTGTGTTTCACGGGGATAGAAAATGCATTGAAACTTAATGCCAAAGAGCCAAGATCTTCAAATGTGCAATACTGAACCAGACCCTTCTGTAAATATCAAGTGGTAGCTATTGAGTCTTCTGAATGTCAGTGATTAAGAATCTCCCCCAAGAATGAGGGAAAAGGCTGCCATGTCTAGGGCCCTGCTAGGGGTTGGGGGTGGGCACTGTAAGGACAAGATGAAGAGGACAGGTCCCTGCTTAGATGATTGGGGACCGTGCAAAGAAAGCAAGCACTTCTCAGAGCAGCTGGAAGGCAATTACCAAGGCGGAAGATGATGAGAATTTGGAATATTGTTTACAAAAATCAAAGAAGAAACACCTCTGGAGTGTAAGTCATTTTAAATCAACATGTTTTGTTTTTCTTCTGAAACTGAGAATCTCAAACTCTCAAGACCAGCACACCAAACTCAATCCACTGACACACTCACACAGCTGTGCACAGTGTGCAGACAAGGAAATTGGCTCCTTTTTTTAAAAAAAAAAAAAAATTTCTTTCTGAAGAAAAAAGCAAAAGAACCAGTATGCCCACCAATAGGAAGCTGGTTAAAGGGTTACTTGTTCGCTACAGCAGACTACCGGGCAATGATGAAAGAGTAGCTGTGTGCTGCAGGATGAGACGAGGACCACAATGAAGGAACAGCTCCCCTTTCCGGCAGACTCAGGCTCCACCTGAGAACATGCCTTACCGAATCTCAGCTCCCACTCCCCTTGGCCAAGTGCCTTGCTCAAAGGCAAGATTATTACAGGAGAACGGGAGGTGGGCGTGCTTTGATATGATACGTGCTTTTCAAAGAGCATACACACAACTGATGAATATATAATTTTATGCATAACATATTTCAGAGAAAAATGCCCAAGAAACTGTTAATAAGGTTGCCTCTGGAGAAAAGAGAGTGGAGGGGAGAAAAGGAGTTTTCACTGCATTCTGTTTTATGTTTTCTTTTCTCACTAACTTATTTGTTCAGAAACTAGGTCTCACATAGCCCAGGGTGGCCCCAAACACCTTATGAAATCAAGGATGACACTGAATTTCTGATCCTCTTGCTTCCACCATACCTGGGTCTTTGGATTATTTTAATAATCACGTGCATATAGCTCTCTCAATAGGGAAGTGGTGAATGGTTCTTTCTTTTTCCTGACAGCATCCTCAGAGGCTCTTGAGACAAAGGCCATGGCTCCTGCCGCTATGCAGCATGTCTTCCCTGTCACCTACGCCTGAGGTGCCCTGGACCTTTTCTGGCCTACACGTCAGCTGTATAATGTACAGGTTTTTAAAGCATAGTTTTGAACTGGGTTGTGATTTGCTTTTATAGGTTCCTCGGGAATATATGGCAGCCCTTCAGTTCTTTTCACTGGGTTCTCCTGTACTCCCAGTACCCACTCCGAGCCAAGCCAAGAATGGGCTCCTTTTCTGCTTCTGTCCGCCATAGTTGGAAGATGACACATGAACAACCCAGTGTACAGCAGTGGCTGATAAGAATTATCCAAAGTGCAACGGTCAGCTCTAGCTACAACTTGCACCATTTGGGGTATTGTGTATCTGGGAAGGGGAAAAAACAACAACACTAAAGGATATTGATCAATAAAAGATATGATTCTAGGGCTGGAGAGATGGCTCAGAGGTCAAGAAACACTGGCTGCTCTTCCAAAGGTCAATTCTCAGCAACCACATGGTGGCTCATAACCATCTATGATGACATCTGGTGCCCTCCTCTGGCCTGCAGGAACACATGCAGGCAGAACACTGTATACATAATAAATAAATAAATATCTTTTAAAAGATATGATTCCAAAGCTCCAACTAAGAACTGCACTTCAACTACAACTGCGCATCCTTTCAGAACAGCACCGTGCTAACTTTATACGCGCTCTAATCTCTAGTAGCAGGCTAGCACTAGGCCAACTCCACATGCACTCTAATCTCTGTTTTCTCTACTAAAGTAGGTAATAATGATGCTAATCACAATGGTGATGATAATAATAGTGTTTCCCTTAGAGGGTCCCTGTGGCAGTTTGGTGAGATAAAGCCCGTGTCCCATTCTTTACTGACTATGCCGGGGTCCACTTTATACACAGCCATTACTGTCTCATAAAGACTTGCTGCTGCAATTGCTGCCTTGCAACAAGGAGCTATCTGGAGACAAGGAGAAGTAACAAAGAACCTATCACTTGGACAGATAGCATATACTCACTCACCTCAGCTCGCCTGGACCATAACAATAGTTTCAGTAGCATTTGCTGTAGTTGAGCATCAAGGTGAAGTACACCGAAATGCGACATTATTGGACTTTATGTTTGTGGAATATAAATGGGATTTTGTTTTGTTTCTTGTTTGTGTGTGTGCGTGTGTGTGTGTGTGTGTGTGTGTGTGTGTGTGTGTGTGTGTGTGTTTTGCAGTGTTGTTGCTGCTATTTGGATGATTTTCTAAGACTTCACTGTGTATCTTTGTCTGGCCCAGAACTCACAGAGATCTGGCCAAGCCCTGAGGTACTGCCAAGCTCAGCCATGAAATGTGATTTTATTATTATTATTATTTAGAATTAAAGTTTGGCAATGTGTTAAGAATTACACAAAAATAAAAATCATCATTTCTAACCCTACTTTAGAACCCCACTGCTACCACAGTAGCACATTTCCTTTTGGTCTTTTTTCACATACACTAAGTAGTTGAAGTCATATAAAATACATAATTGTCTGGCCCTTTCCCTCCCAAGCATTGTGACATAAGTACATTGCTAAAAACTAAAAATTCTCCATAATTATCTCCAACTTATGGGTTGTTAATATCCTATTATATCCAATCACTTCTTTAAGAAGCATTTCTTGAGAGCTGGTTAGGTATTAGGCACGATCCTTCATACTGGGACTGGCCCAGTGAACAGAATAGACCAGCTCATGTCCTTATACTGTTGCTGTGCAGTGCTAAGGGCCTCACACTAGGCTGAGGAAGAGAGTTGAAACAGAAAAACAGAGACAGAGCCTATAGACAATAATTTGAAGAAATTAGCTATAAAAAAGCTGGAGGGACAAGACAGGTTAACACTGAGCCCTACTTTATTAAGATGGTGTGCTGATATGGCAATGCAAATAGTCATTTAAATAAATTCCTGAACAGTTGTTAATATTTAGGAATTGCTCATGCAGTTAATAAAATGGTCTTAATGAATCTATTTTGATTTGCATATAGGAACTACAATAATGTCACGGTCATCAAGAAGGCAGAGAGAGTTGAATGAATTAAAAAGCATGGCCATTGATACTAAGTCTTGATCACAGATTCTCCTTCAATTATCCTGTTAGTACTCAGTAAGCATCCATCCCACTTTAGGGGAGATATGACAGAAAATATCTCAATAATATGTATTGGCTGGCTGGCTTGTAAGAGGTGAATATTGTTCTTACAGGTGTTTGTATTAGAAGCATGGTATGATTCCCCACCCCACCCCCCACACACACACACATTCTCCTTTGAGAATCAGCCTGACCACTGTCTTGCTATATTTGTAAAAAATGACTGTATACTCACCCACGCCAATACATACCCACCTATCCCCCTCATGAATGAACCCAGGGCAGGCCCTATCACAACAGCAGTGACCTATGAACCTACACTGCTGAAATTGAATGCTGTATTCCTCTCCTATAGACTCAATTTTCTTAACCAAAATGTTTTATTAACAACTTAGTTACCGAGTCTACGTCAATTATAACCCGACTAACCAAAACAGTAGGAAATGAGGATTAATGGACACAATAACAAAACCCTAAGGATATCAGTTCCGAGGAACAATTCTCCGGTTGGGAGCTGCAGGATTTCTTCCACTGGAACCTGGGGTAACCAGACCCCCAGAGCCTCAGCAGGAGCCGAAGCTCTGAAGCCTTCCCTCGAGCAGTTTTCTCTAGGAGCGTCTTGAAGGGCAGAGATGAACAGCCAAATCTATACCAAGTCTCCAATCCGCTCCGCCGCCAGTTCTGGGCTCGTTTATATGTCTCCTCCCAGAGTCTGTTCACGGGATCTTTTCAGCTGGCAGCAATTACGCTCCTGCACGAGGTGGTTGCTCTTCTAGTGAATTACCATCACCTGTTCTCTCAAGAGACCGTTCCGATCACACACTTGAGATACTAAAGAACAGACTTCTCTCCTTCACTCTCCTAAGAATTACATTGTAAAGGCAAATAGCAGTGAGGGTGGGGACTGATTTGGCTCAAAGAAGCCTTACTCACAAAGAGCCTCAGTGAGCCAGAATCCCCAAAGTTACAAACTCTGAACACAGTTAACCAGAATCAAGACAGGGCATGGTGCCAATCACAAAGCAGAAACATGATGGGACTCAACTCATTGTTTACCGGTCTAACTGCTGGTGGGACCTGGGAGAATTGAGCCTAAAGTCTGTGGGCTGGACTGAAACCTCATGTAATAGCCAACTTTATTCAGAGCATCAGACAATTCGTGCTCTAACGACTAAGCAGACATGAGTATTACAGTCACAAGGGCAAACTGCAGGTGGCAAAAACGTGTTTCTCCGTAGAGTCACATAAGGCAATGACAATTGCCAGTTGTTACAAATAATCTGAAGTAAGCTCACTCCAATCCATTACACCTGGGAAGAGCACGGAAGCACATTCCAAGAACAGGGCTGTGCTTTCTACGAAACCAGGGTCACCAGACTCTTGTTTCCTTGGAATTTTCTCACAAATGCTCGGAATTCCCATCTCACGCCTCCACTCTTAAAGCGTATTCCAACACTCATCTTTCAAACTGACTGAGACAGGTAAGGGGATGGTCTTCTGCACTGAGTATCCAGATGCCGATTTCTGTGCCCCAAAATCTGTAGCAGTACCGGATGCGGGCGTTGCGATTTCTATGAAGAATCCCCTTCAGCAATGTCGTGTGAAAATTGTTATCCATCACCTCTGATTGGTCAATAAAGATTGAACAGCCTATAGTGGGAAAGAGAGTTAAGGCAGGACTTGTAATACTGTAAGGGCAAAATTAATGCCATATTCTATATATAATGTATATTCTGCAACTAATGCCGTGGTCTGGGAATGTTCTGTGAGAACTTGTCCTCCAGGTGACTTCACTTCTTCCTGCATTCCGGGAATGGCCACCTACTGCCATCAACTAGACCTGTCAGCAGTCTCCAGAAACTCCACTGGAGTGATTAGGTACAATTAACTCCCAATTATCCTTTGAGATAAAAACAACTTCCCTGGAGATTCAGCCTCCTGGGCCCAACTTGCCTGAAGGTCCACATTCCTGAGACCCACAACTTTCCCTTGAGATCCAGCCTCCACCCAACCTGCCTGAAGGTTGACATTCCTGTGACCCACCACCCCACTTATGGTTTTTTCCTTACTTCCCTGTGACCCCAACCCCCAATTATAGTTTTTCCCCTTAGAAGCCCATTGCCCTTGAAGCTCTGGGTCACTCTCCTATCCTGCTGCATCAGGAAGGATGGTGACCCAAGCTCTGAGCCCATAATACAGGACCCCGTGTATGTTGCATCAGCTGGGTGATCTCGATATTACACTGGGCGATCTCAATATTACAATACCAGTGGGGAGGGTCCCAGGTAGAGCAGAGCGAAAAAGAGGAGACGAAGAAGGTTGCCAGGCCATGAGAGAGTCACCATGAGGTCAAAGATGGAGCAGAAACAGCCAGGGCAAGACTAGAGGACAGGTAACAGGGCATGTGTTTGGAAAGTAGGCCAGGCTAATGCTCTGTCTATAGATCCTGGCGGGGATGATCCTCACAGGCCCTGCAGTGCAAATGCTCACTATGAGGTCTACAGGATACCCAGCACCTGATATAACATGCATGCAAAGGACGTGACTGGGACAGAGGATCTGCATAGCTTATTCAGGGCCCTGAGTTTGATTCCCAAAAAAAAAAAAAAAAAAAAAAAAAAATGTAATTCCTAGAGTGTTCAAGATCATTGCTCAGGCTTCCAACTAGATCTCAAGGGATAAAATTTTTTAAATTAAAAAGCAGGTTTCAAGTTAAACAAACAAACAAAAGTTAATCTCTAGAAACAACATGATTTTTTTTGTTTGTTTTTTTAGTAAGCCACGTGCTCTTGATAAAGAGTCAGTAACCTGACTCTGTGGCCCCCATCCTTGGACAACCATGAGATTTGTTCGCATGCTTTTTAAATAAAGCCTTTCTTTATTTTATTTTACATTCGGAGGGATTTTTTTTCTTCTTTTCCTTCTTTAAAAACCTACCACCGCTGTATTCTGCCTATTGTTCCTGAGGCTTCTGAGCCTCGTGGTGTAGCCCCATCCCTCCATCCTTACCAGTGCTGATGATCTTTTTTTGGAATCCATTTGAATGACAGATCCGATGAACAAGAGAAGCTTAGGACAGCCAACTGGGACTTGACTGCAGAAGAAGCACATTAGGGAACAGATGTGGGAAATCTGAATTACGCTTCTCAAACCCAATTTGAATGACTATAAATGCCTGGGAACTAAAGACAGTGAAACCAAAGGAGCAAACGAATGGCTACCTCACTCCCCACAAAGATCGAACACACAAAAAAATAACTAGTCTTATCATTTTAGACACAGTGAGAAGCAATTCACAGTTGAAAGTCTGCTCGGCGCTGATAAATCTGTCACGTAAAGGTGAATGCAGTGACTGTTAGCTACTTTAAACAATGCTGCATGGCACCATCACAGAAGACAGAAGACGCTGCTGCAAACCTGCCCTTCCAGGAGCGACGCCACTGTTTCCAATCCCTAGGCCTATGGCGCAGGATACAAATGGCTTCGGCCCTCAGGAGAACTCCACTACATGTTGGCTGACTGCCAGTTGTTGTGTTTTCTTCACCATCTCACCCAGGCTTCTCTTTGTTATCCTGAAAAATAAGCAAACCACCTCCAGGCTGTTGACAAGACTACAGTGGCTGGACGTCAGGTGACAGGCAGGAAGTCTCAGGGCCCAGAACTTCCAGTCTCCCTCTGTTGGTTATCACAAGTCATCAGGGAGCAGAAGACGGGGCTCAGAGCTGAAGTCTGAGAGTTCTCGCTGTTTTTCTTTCCTCTGTGAGAAGTGTTTTGAGAAGAACTGGACTTTTAGCTGGAACCCATTCCTTTGTTCTACCAGGGACAGACTGCCCCACAGTTATTTTCTGCCAGAAGTTGAAAACACAGAGATACTTGACGACAGATTGTCTTCAGGATTTCAGGGAGTGGTAAGACGGTTCTAAATCTTCCTCTCCTGGCTTGCAAAGCCATTTTCAGGCTTAGGCTAAGTCAAAGTGTAAGGACCAGGAGTGTCCACTCTGCAGAACAGTGGTTTTGAAGTGCATCCACCCCAAATGGGGAGGACTGACCTACTCAGTGTCTCAGAAACATTTGGTTGGAAGCACTGAGGTCAAAGGGAGTTATTTCATGTTTCAACTGATGCCTAAGGAAAAGCCTGCTTGTTTTCTCATTTCAATTTGCTTCCCTTAAAAGGTTTAAATAAAACAAAAACAAAAACATGGCTTGGCATTAGCCATAGTAACTTCTGATTCTGGCAGTGAACCCATGAATTTATATCAGCAGCCACTTACTAAGCACTTACGTGTTTAACTCATTCTGCCTCACTACCTAGGCCAAAAGTTAAGCAAGGTTTCAGACCTGAAACCACTTAAATTTTACCAGTTTCACCACAGACTGTTTTTTTTTTAATTCTGATTTAGTTTAATGGGTATCTTCCTAGTTAATCTTTATCAAAAATATACTTGACATCTTGATTCATTATTAAGAATCTACATTAGTAAGAACCACAAAACAAACTATAATCCTATTATTAATGACACCCTTACCAAGCAAGACCCCACCACCAATAGAGGACTGTCCTTGGGAAAAATAATAAAACAAAGCTGCTGCTACAGGATGTTAAAGCCTAGGGGAAAAGTCAGAGGCACCAGAGGACAGGAGAGCCTGAGTACAGGTAGCACACAGGGGTTGTCCAACCACCATAGTGCTTCTAAGAACATATGGATGCATGTGTAAAAGCTCACATAACTAAACCAACAGATGTCAACTTCACTAATGATTCATTTTTAAGTACAGAAGAATGCATACACACACACACACACACACACACACACACACACACACAAGATTATTAACATAAACCTATGGGAGCTGAATCTTCAGAGTCTCCATAAGCACAGCCTCTCACTGGCTTTCTATTTTTAATTATTTTTCATGTGTATAGTTATGCTCTCAGCTTTTCAGACTCAAGGCAATCTGCTAATTCTAATCCCCTGTAAAAATCGGAATGCAAATAAAGTACTTCCAATATATAATGGCACAGAATATGCACTAAAATTCCAAAAGAAAGGAACTGATGTATAGTGAAGGCACTGGAGCCAAACAAAACAAAACTCAACAGGGCAAACTCCAAATCCTGTAGCTCTATGAAATTTGACTACACTTTGTATATATGACTCGGAAGTCATTTTTTCCCCATAAGTCAATATAGGAAAAGTGAAATAATAATAATAAATGTTAAATGACAGATGTAAAAATAGTAACTGAGAACTAGAGAGGCAGATGGGGTGTGGATTGGGTCTCTATAATTAATATAATAATTTATATATAATATATAATTGTGATTACATCCTTGCTGCTGCTGGATTGCTGGCAGCTTTTGTTCTCCGTGTTATTGTTTTACCAATGCTGTGATAAAACACCAGGGCCACAGTAACTGTAGAAGTAGGGCTTTATTTGGGGCTTACAGTTCCAGAGAGATAGTGCTGAGGTTTAAGAACAGCCACACACTGACCACTCCTATATCAGACTCAGATAGATGGGAGTTTATTAATGCTGAGCCAATTCTTGCTGGTCAAGGACACAGTCTGGATTCAGAAACCAAGACTGTAACACTGAGCCATTCTCAAAAAGAAAAAAATGTCATAACCAAGCAGAAAGGATAAAATCGATTTTATTCCAGGTTAGACAAAGCATTTTAAGCTGATTGGCTGGGATTTAGGGTGGGGAAACTCTTGAGGACTTTCCAGTTTCCCAGGAGAATGGAACAAAGCAGAGTTTTGTGGTTTAACTGTTGCAGAACATTCAGTCTTTAACTCAAGCAGAACATCCAACAAGCATTGATTGTAAGTAAAAGGGTATTCTTGTGTCTGGGAGACAGAGCCTGAGAACTTGAACTCACAGTGAGATCAAAACGGAGACTAAAGACAAAATGGCTTCAGTTGTGCTAAAGATAGAAACCAGGCATCAGCAGAGGTGCTGCAGCTGTGCTCAAATCTGAAGCAGGTCTCAACAGAGGCCCTATGGCTAAATAACAAGTTAAAACAGCCCTCAACAATAGGAGTCTATCATAGCATGGCAGAAGACAGGAAAGCATGGCGCTGGAGCTGAGCGCTCACATCTCAATTCACAAACAGGAAACAGAGAGCACACTGGGAGCGGCACTAGTTTTTTGAAACTTTAAAGCTCACCCCCCCCCCCCCAGTGACGTACCTACATCAACAAGGTCACACCTTCTAATATTTCCCAAGCAGTTCTAACAACTGGGGACCAAGTTTTCTAACATGATCCTATGGGGACATGTCTCATTCAAACACCATACTCTACTCCTTGCCTTCCATAGCAACCTTCCTAATGTTACAACCCTTTGATATAGTCCCATAGGTTGTGGCAAACCCAACCTACTTCATGTTGCTACTTCATAACTGTAATTCTGCCACTGTTATGAATCATAATGTAAATATTTTTGAAGGTAGAGTTTTGCCAAAAGGTCACAACACACAGGTTGAAAATTGCTGCTCTAGAATGTGTGTGTGTGTGTGTGTGTGTGTGTGTGTGTGTGTGTGTGTAGAGTGAGAGAGAGACAGACAGACAGACAGACAGACAGACAGACAGACAGATATTATTGGAATGATTATTGGAGAGATTGCTGAATTTTAAGGTCTCTGTAAATTTCCACTGCAACAGGCTGTTTCAACTCCCCCCTCCCCACCAGTAACTAAAAATGTTAAAAACAATTCCAAGAAAAACCACAGCCTGATAACTGACCCCGGACCACCTTCCCCCAGGGTGAAAAGCCCCAGGACAAAAGTCCCGGGCTTAGTGATTTAGAAATGCACTGTTTAGACTACCCAATAGATTAGAAGTCAGCTTGACCTGTCAATAACAGCTTGGTGACTCACTGCTGCTTAAGTCCGCCTGTTGGTAAAAGTAGAAAAACTGTGCAACTTTTCTATTGGGGTCGCCTCTCCTTGTGGTACAGGTCAACCCCAATGTGTTGAGCTAAAAAACCTCTTGCTGTTGCATCATCCTGGTCTCTGTCTCTCACTTGAGGGCTTCCTGGAATAGACTCTCCCAAGTAGAGTCTTACATTTGGTGAGTTGGCCAGGAAGTGAAGGCCCTGTGAGAGGGGAAAACTAAGGTCAGAGGGAAAGCTGGAGCTCATCCGTCAGGTACCACATTGTCTGTGTTTGTGTTTCACTGCCTTTATGTGTCAGGCCAACATCTCCTGTCTTACTTTCGGTTTGTTCGCAAACAACGGAACTGCTTGGGTTAGAGTCCCAAGCAGACAGTTGTCCCCAAGATGTAACAACTGTCAGGGACCTGGTGGACGCTCCAGAGGGTTCGGAGCGGGAGAAGAGGGACAGAAGTGGAGAAATTCCACTTCTCCCAGGTAAGTGGTTGACTGACTCCCAGGACTGCAGGCAGGGTCTGTCTGTTGATCAGGCAGTTACCAGTCTGCATTTTTTTTTCGCCACCATCAGTGGCGATCTTTACTGTCTCTCTTGTTTGCGTGTGGACTGAGTTTGTGGTTTGTTTCCTTTTCGTCTTTCTGTGACTCTTGTGACTAAGAATCTTTTGTAGGAATTCCAGACCAGGTCTGGTTTTCTGATTCAGGCAGAGCCCTGTTACAGGATAGGCTGCTTGGAATTTGGACGGCTGAACACGATGGAGCCCCGCTGGCTCTCAAAAACACAGTTGCCATGCTGAATTTTGGTACAGGTCTTGTTCTCGCCCCACCCGCCACCAGTGGCAGTGGCAGACTGTCTGTTAATTGTTTCTGGAGAAAGTCCAGGCAACTCTGCTCCTTCTGGTTAAGTGGACGGTGTGAGCGCCCGTCGGTGGCCTGGGTTACTGTCCTTCTGGTTTTGAAATACCCTGCCAGTGGCAGTGGCAGGCTGTCTTGTCTGTTGATATTTTTGGACATAGGGCAAGGCGGATCGCTTCCGTCAGTCAGCATGGGGTCGGTGTCCCAGTTTTGGTTGTGCTTCCGATCAGATCTTGGGCACGCAGTTTCTGTTACTCTTGTCTTTGTCTGGTGTTTAAATGTTGTTTTATATTTTATAATCTGGTGGGAGGAAAAGGGGGCCAAACTTCACCTGCTGGCCATTAGTTCTAACTCATTTCAAAGATTCTCAAGAAAAAAAGGCAGTAAAAACTGATAAACTAGCTCTGTCCTTGGAGCCAGGTGAGGAGTCTCCTGCTTAGATCAAACTGGCAGGAAGCCCAGGGCTGCCTGAACTCCTAATGAACTCCAGCAAGCCCAGAAGCCTCAACATGGTGAGTGCAGGGAAGAAATGGGGGGGGGCGGGGGGCTGAGCAGTGGGAGCTAATGTGATGGGCCTTTCCCGGGGTCTGAGGAGTAAGCAGTGACCAGATGAAGCCACTGATAAAGTCCTTTTCAGTCCCGGTCACTCCTTGAATTCCTTAGCCATGGGCTCTGAATAACTTTCACTACGGGGACTGTGCACTTTCAACAGGGGCTTGTGTGCAGAAGCATCCTAGGCAGGGTGCCCAACTCAGATAGTCCTGGTTTCTCTATTATCTTCCACAGGTTCTGCCTTTAGCATTTAACATTTAGGTGTAAGATCCTTTAAAAATTATGCTATAAAATTGATGGGAACTGTAATGTGCTAACCAGACAGGCAGCAAGATGCTCCTCCCTTGAAACTAGAGCTAGGGAAAAAAATTAAAGAAGAGTTTTGTCTATTTTACTACTTTACTACGTGTTTGTTTCGTATTGGCTTTAAAGGTATAAATTTATTGTGTTCTGTATATCCTGGTTATAAATTATTGGTTATTGGGTATGGTTGAAAAATCTTTAAAATCTATAACAAATAGTTAAGCTTATAATTTAAGGCTGGCACCATTCTAAACAGCAAATGAAATGAGCCAACTTAGAACAGTACCAGACTTATCAAAGGTATTGAAACTGCATCTTCCTGTGAACTTTTATCTCAGGATTAATAATTTGCTTATTGAATGTGATATTTAAATTTTAAGTTCAAACTCTTGTTTAAAATACATGAGTACATGTACATTTGTAACACAGATATTATGTGATTCAATCCTAGTTCAAAACACTGTGAAAAATCTGGTTTTGAGTTCTGAAAATTATGATTAAACTCTATTACTTCATTCTTAAACAATTGTAAAAAGGCTCATTTGTATTAATTATGTTACAGTCGATACAGAGTATTAGTGACTTAAAGGAAACATCTGTAAATTGTAAATTAAATATATTAGTAACACTGATAAATTTTCTTTCAAGAAAAATGTTTATAATGATATGCCATATGGGAGTCAGAAAAGTTACCAACCCCTATATTTAGAGATCTTGATGCTAAAGTAAAGGAGCTCCAATTTAATGATTGTTATTTTATTATTCACTGTTAACAATAATTAAGTACAGATTATCAGTTGCCTCATGAATGATTGTATTCCTAAAATATCTTTGACTGTGCTTATGGTCATAAGTGATTGCCATGATGGGATTTATTTGACCTCCTATGTTTGTCTCAAAGTTAAACAGAGGTAAATTACTAAGTTATTACATATAACTGGGAGATACAAATTGATGGTCAATTTTCAGTTAAGGAAGGTTATATTTCATTACAGCATACTATGTATCAACTCTTTTAAGGTGTTGTATGTAATTCTTAAAAATGGTATGTGACTTCTCAAGGTCTTATTGTGCATCCCAGTATTATAGATGGGGATTATGAGGAGGAAATCAAAATCATGGTGTGTGTAAAGCAGGAGATGCAAATTAATGCAG
Organism: Acomys minous; assembly: GCF_964271855.1. Lineage (NCBI taxonomy): Eukaryota > Metazoa > Chordata > Mammalia > Rodentia > Muridae > Acomys > Acomys minous. Next base: position 140,814,479 of record NC_140483.1, read on the forward strand.
TGGATAGAATTGTTCAACTGTTACTGTTTCCTTACATTAAGGGCAAAGTCATTCCCGTAGGAAGAAAAAAAAAACAGGTACTTTTGGGAGTACAGGAAAATGTGTGTTCCAGTAAATAATGATATATATTCACTTATAAATGGATGTTAGCCCAGCATAGATGTCCTTTAAAAGGCTCCACCTGGTAGGGGATTGGGACAGATCCTGGGAATCATTGCCAGACTCTGGGCAAAGAGCTGTGAGTTATATGAAAGAGTTGAGAGATGGGAGGAAAAAAAAAAAGCGCATGGCCGGCATGAGTAGAGATTTAGCCTAGATAAAGACTATTAGCAAATATTTGGGATTGTAGATGGGAAATAACTTGATAAAAAATCATTAGAAGCAGATGGCATGGGATTGGGACAGGGATCCCATACCTGCCTCACTACGGAAAATAATTTAGGGGATTAATATCTGCCCTGCCCCAGGTTAACTAAGGCTATTTTAAAATATAATAGGTGTCTGTGTCTTGATTGATTGCTAGTGGGTTAGAAAATAACTACAGTAATAATAATTATAAGCCTAATAATAAACATTCTTAAGCCATACTGGTACTTTAACCGTAACAGATATCTAAAGTTAAGAGCTACTATCACAAAACTGTTTAGGGTAGTCAGTGTCATTAGGTGCTAGTTCAGTTAACCACAGGTGTTTTCTAAATTAATCTGTCAATGTAAACAACCCAGATATGCTAAAAATAGACAGATTATCCTGTAGGCAGACACTTATCTGCAGGTCATCAGTCATGACAACCAGTCTTATGTTTGTAGGATGTAGTTTACAGCAGGCAGCTAAGGACAGGCAAGGATTCAGCTCAGATATGTTGGCCCTCAAGCTTATCAGAGGTCTGTTGGATATGGCATTAAGTATATTTAAACTAATTATGACAGAGAATCCTACATCCTAGCAGTAACCCCAAAGGTCTCTGAGAAGATTTTTGGCATGGAAGTTGACTATCATGCTGGACTGTGGTATTCTAACCACTGGGCAAAACTGCCCCAATATTCACCTGCTGCTAGGCCCAGCATGTACTGTGGACAACAAGGTGGGCATCTGGAGTTATTGTCTCACGTTGCTGAAAATGAGGTGAGGTCAGTCTCTCATGTTCTTCTTCCACAGAAACAGCCTCTCGTCTTCTGTGCCCGATGGCCAGACTGCCTCTGCCCATGATACCAGGAAACCACAGGAGCCTGGGCGAGACAACTGTCTAGATGGCGGACTGGCTAGGCATCTCTGCCATTTTAATTTATATATAGATTCACCTAGACTACTATTTTTCCTTCTCAGGTCTCTGATCACATTGACAGCTAAGCTAATGGTAGCTTGACAACTAGAGGACAATTAGATCCACTGTTAGTTCATTAGTTAATTCATTAGCTAGTTAACACTACCAGATATTAGGTCTCTTCTCTTATTTAAAAAAGACAAATTTTCCTGGATCACAGGCTTCATGTTAAAAGGCAAACAGGTTCTAGTGATGACTGCTCCCAGTAATCAACTGCATATGTCTCTCTTTTTTTTAAAGATTTATTTATTTATTTATTTATTTATTTATTTATTTATTATGTATACAGCATTCTGCCTGCAGGCCAGAAGAGATGGTTGTGAGCCACCATGTGGTTGCTGGGAATTGAACTCATGACCTTTGGAAGAGCAGTCAGTGCTCTTAACCTCTGGAGAAGAAAAAATAATGTAAAATTTATGTAAGGTCTGAGGATATGAAAGCTTAAGTTAAGAGGATCTAAAATATTAGAAGGACTAAGAAGGTGTTTTATAAATACTAGAAGGTCTAAGAAAGTATTTAGAAGTTGGTAATAAAAATATTTGAAGGTCTAAGAAAGTGTTTAAATGGTAAGTGCAAGTGACAAAGGTTAGAGGATGTTAAGGAAAGTTTTAAGGTACATAAATGCAAGTTATAGAGCTACATAAATGACTTAAGGCACATAAAAAATGAGATCAATAAAGTTCTGATAAGCTGGTGAAGCACTGACTGCTTATCAGTCAGTCACAAGCTCAAGATTCTAATTTCCCTTTGGTTTCCTTCTGAATATAGACTTAAGGGTACTTATCATTATGCTAAAAAAACAAGTCTGGGCACTATGTATATATATCAAGGCAACTGGGAATGGGGAAAAAAGAATGTTCATGCTTTTACTGGCTCTCAAAGGTATGAGTCTACTGTTGTTATCTTTTACAATTGTAATATTAATACGCTTCTTTTTGGAAGTTAAAATTCATATAAGGTTCGAGAGAATCAAAAAGTTGTAACAACTGGGATCCACCTGCCACAGATCAAATGAGCTCCAGATAAGCACACCTACCTGCTTCTGAAAATGGAGATTTTTCCCTGGTCTTGGGATTCTTCACCTTCCCCAATTACTGGAAATGTTTAATTCTGTTCTAGGTTTATATTTGTCTCAGCTGATTTTTACCTGGCTAACAGACTCCATGCAGATGACCTGTAGATTACAAGCTGCTGAGATCTGGACCTGCTGAAAGCTGATATTAACCAGCCCCGGCAGATATGACTGCTCCCTGTCTCTTCAACTAGATTGGCTAAGCTGATGCTTCTGATAAGTGCCTCATTACCTAAACTTTGACTAGCTTTTCAGCCTTCCTGGGTTCCTGATAACAATGTCCTAATGTCAGCTTGAAGAAGCTACAAAAGAGACTACAGCGCCCGTTTTCCCACTTTATAGGCTGAAATGCTAAGTCAAGGACAACTGTCTAGCATGAGGGACAAGTGGCTATGAGAAATAGACACTTAGTTCTGTTTCTCCAAGTCGTGCTTTGTACCCCTTTTATATGATATACTTTGTTATGTTTGTCCAGACCTGCCTCAAGATTGAAGCAGTTACAAGAAGTGGGGAATGAAGGAACCAGCCCTCCCTCCTCGAGAACCTCCATTAAGGTCTCTGTAAGTTTTCACTGCTGCAGGCTGTTTCAACTCCCCCCTCCCCACCAGTAACTAGAATGTTAAAAACAATTCCAAGAAAAACCACAGGCTGATAACTGACCCCAACCACCTTCCCCCAGGGTGAAAAGTCCCAGGGCAAAAGTCCGGGGCTTAGAGATTTAGAAATGCACTGTTTAGACTACCCAATAGATTTAGAAGTCAGCTTGACCTGTCAATAACAGCTTGGTAACTCACTGCTGCTTAAGTCCGCCTGTTGGTAAAAGTAGAAAAATTATGCAACTTTTCTATTCAGGGTCGCCTCTCCTTGTGGTGCAGGTCGACCCCGATGCGTTGGACTAATAAACCTCTTGCTTTTGCATCAACCTGGTCTCTGTCTCTCATTTAGGGGCTTCCTGGAATAGACTCTCCCCAATAGAGTCTTACACTTACAATCTGCAGTATAGCTAATCCAACAATGGCTGGGTGTGAGCAGAAAGTTCAAGAATCCAGTAGCTGCTCAGTCCACAAGGCTCAGTGCCTCATCTGGTCTTCAGTATAAGCTAGAATCTCAAAGAAGTAGGCTCTAATGCCAGTGAAGGAATGGATTTGATAACAAGGGTACCTTGAGGAGGGGAGAGAGGCAAGAAAGCAAGGAACAAAAGCTTCCTTCTTCCTTGTCCTTGTATAGGATTCCAGCAGGTGTGACCCAGATTAAAAATGGGACTTCCCTCCTCAAGATGGATCAAAGGTATGTCTTCCTACTTCAAATGTCCAGACTAGAAGTTGATCCACCCACTTCAGACCAAACCAAAAAAAAAAAAAATCTCTTACAGATGTGCACGTCATTTCTGGCTTGTACTTTACTCCATATGTGGTCATGTTGATGACCAAAACTAGTCATCACACCCTGTAATACAAAAAGGAAGTTGCATTCTTCCATCATACAATGGCACAGAATATACAGTACCGTTCCAAAAGAGAGGAAATGGGGCATAGTAAAGAATCAAGCCCAGCAAGGCAAACTCCAAATCCTGTGGCATCAAAGAGTAGATGGCTCTGCCCTCCCAGCTTTGCTGGATGCAAGCAAGCTACACTCCTCTTTCAGGCTGGTTTCAGTCTCTGTATGCAGCTCCCCTTGGCAGATATCCCATGGCTCTGGAACCTCTAAAATGGAGTCTCCGTTGCAATTCACACAATAGCATCAATGGCTCTCCTTAACCATGAAGAAAGAGCTCACTGCCTTTTCCTTGGGTGTCCTTCATGACTCTGAAGTCGGAACCACATGGACAACATGCCAAGTTGAGCTTCCTGTTTGGTGGAGCCTGACCCTTTAAATCATAGTTGCAGCAGCTGTCATTAGTCGTTGCTTTTGAGAAGGAGACACTTCCTGAGGTCTTTTCTTTTTTAGTTGATAAGGTCAGCCGGGTAGGGTCTTGCTCTGAGGGCTCTCCTCCCTTTATTCCAATTTGGATCAGGCCTTTCCTTGATCTACTTAGCTCACTCAGCACAAGCCTTGGCTGCCACCTTAAATTTCCTAGTGCTGTTTTTCTCTTCAACTGTACTTTTTAATATTTCTTTTTGCCACAGCTGTTCTTTTTAATTGTAGATCTGAAAAAGAATGATCACTAATAATCACACGACAGAGTCAGTACTAGACTGTCTTAAAATTAGTCAAAGAAATTAGTTAATTAACTTTCAATCTTACCTTTGAAAACTTCGTGGAACAAGGGCAGAAGGCAGCCACATTCTTGGCCTCTGGACAAGTTGCTAATGTTGTTCCTCTCTGAAAGACCTTGAGTTAATATTCTACAGTCCATGTTGCTCTCAGAACTACTGTCTTTCAAGCTACAACAAGGACAGCCCATGGTCAGATTTTCAGCAATGGTCCACTTCCTGGTAACCCTGACTTCTTTTATTAGTTACTTTCCTGTTGCTGTGAAGAGACACCTTGACCTAGGCAATTTAGAAAAGAAAGCAGTTCACTGGGCTTAAGGTTTTGGAGGGCTAGAGTCTGCGATGGCATAGCAACAGCAACAGCTGAATTCTTACATCTTGACCTACAAGCGGGAGGAAGAGAGAGTACAATGGGAACGGCATGAGTCTTAGGAAACCTCAAGCTTATCCAAGTGACACACTTCCTCCAGTGGAGCCACACCTCCTAATCCTTCCCAGATAGTTCTGCCAGCTGTAGTCCCGCATTTAAACATTTCCATTCAGACCACCGCACCTCCCAAACCCTTTCTATCTACACCCAAGTCAGGAAAAACCATATGAGCTTCTCTTCTTTACTGCTGTGAACAAGTATCAAGTTATATGGATAAATCCCATCCCACGTGGGTACCCTGAGACAAACCACACTCCCTAGTCATAATTAAAGCCGACCTAATCTCCTTTCCCTGCTCTCTCAAGACATTGTGGGGTAAGCTTTGGCGCCCAGCTTCATCTCCACACAAAACACGAAACCTTCTAGCATCGTCTGTTTCCACAGCCAAACCAACTTTGAATAGAAAGTAAATGGGCGGTAGATCCATTTAATCTGTTTCTGTAATATATAAATACATCACGCACAAAAAGACATTTCAGGAATGGGAATTTTTATGTAATGAGCAAATCTGAGTTTGTAGACCACCACAATCAAGATTTCAAATCTGTACAGGTGAAGCCACGGGGTAGTTATAAGGCCGAAGTGGCAGGTATAGATAGCCAAACATAAAAATTATAAATTGGATTTTTCATACATTTTTTTAAAGTTATTTTAATTGAGAAATAACAGAATTGATAAGAATTTTAAGATTGCTTATCTAACTGTAAAATGTAAAGTGGACTAAACACCTGAACCATAACACAAATTACTAGAGAAAGGAACAATTATGCAATAAGTAGTTTAGAGCAATTATTGACTATAATGTGAGAGGAGTAGAATACCACTTAATATAACACACTAAAATTACATACTTAATATTTCATAAGCATTTTATATTTATATCAAATACTAAATTTCCAGAGATTACATATAGGCATTTACATTACAAAAACATTGTCCTTTTTTAGGCAGTAACTTTATTAAAATATAAAGTAAAAATAGAAATAATAAATGGAAATACTAATAAAATTTGAGACTTGAAAATACTAATATTCCACTGGGCAAGATGGTTCAGCAGGTAAAGGTGATCGTCACCAAGACTGAAGATCTGAATTCAATCCCTGAAACCCACACTGCCGTGGGCTGTCCTCTGACGTGACAAGTACACTGTAGCATGTGCATGTCCTAACCAAAAGTAAATAAATGTAAAAACATCATTTACGAATATTAAACTTCTATATATTCTACAGTACTATAAAGTTATAACTGCAAACTGCAAACTTGAAAAATCTTTGTGATAATGTGGCAGAAATACGCATAGCCAGTTTGTGAGCTGCCTTTGCCAGGTAGGTCCCTTCTTCCCTTTCTCATGTTTGCTCTGCCTGCTGCCATCACCATACCCACAGCCTGGTTCCAGACCCCTCCTTCTGCCTGATGCCATCTCCACATCCAGAGGCCCCACTCCAGGCCTTTGCTCTCCTCTCCTTTCCCTCCACCCTCTGCATCTTCATACCTATAGACCTAGCTCCAGACTTCCAGCTCAGGAGAGATCTTTGCCTGGTCCAATGGAGCAGCTCATGCACCCGCTTCACCTGACCTAGTTGCTGTCATTCGATCCCTGCACTGCTTTAATCCAGGGCAGGCCAGATTCTTATATCAGAACCACAACTGAGGGAAGATGTCCACATGCCTAGGTCACACCTCAAAACCACAAGACAGCATGTCCAAGATAGCAACAGCATGTCTTCCATCAAACCCACTGGTCCTGTAGAAGTGTTCTGAAGCAAGAATTATCGAGAGAAAACTCAAAACACAGAATTTAAAAGAACAATAGTAAAGCTTTATCAAAAAAAAAATTCAAGGAAGTTTTAAAAGGACACAAACAACACTCCATTAAATTTATGAAGGGTAAAAGTGAAGACCTGAGTAATATCCATGGCAGTATAAATGCATGGCTGAATAAAATGATGAAGACTATTCAGGATTAGTAAAATCAGAACTCAATACAGAGATCGACTATTAAATGGAACTCAAAATGAAAGGAAGATGGAATTGAAAAACTCAGCAACCCAACTAAAACCCACAAAAGAAAATCTTACAATAGAACATATCAAGCAGAAGACACAGTATCAGTACCTAGTGATAACGTAGAGACATTGAGCAAGAAACACAAGCAAAGAATATAAGATTTTTAATCACAGAAAGGAACATGCAGGAAATGTGGGATACCATCAAAAGACTAAATCTTCACATTATAGGTGTAGATGAGAGAGAAGAACCCAAGTTAATGGCAGGTCACAGTGGAATACACCACGTCTTCAACATGATCTAAGTAGAAAAGTTTCCCAAACTAAGGAAAGACATATCCATACAGAGACAAGAAACACACAGAACTCCAATTAGACAAGACAAAACTCCCTGTGCCATATCATAGCTAAAGCTCTAAATATATATAGAACAATATATTTATTGAAAGATTCTGGAGCAAAACCACAAGCCACATATAAAGGAAAACCCATCATAGCAACATCTGATTTCTCAATGAAAAATTTGAGACCCAGAAGAGCCTGCAGCATCCTCTAAGTTCTAAACAATAACAACTTCCAACCTAGACTATCATGCCCAGCAAAGCTATCTGGAGGAAAGCTATCTGAAGGAAAAAGAAAATCTTTCTATAATACAAATAGCCTAAACAAATTCATGTCAACCAGAACAACCTAAAGCTAATATTGGAAACAAAATGAAGAGAGAAGTAAGCACAGCCAATAGTCCATAGAAAGAAAACAAATGAAGCTATGAACTAATAATTTTTTTAAAACCCATACACAACTAAAAACACAAACAGAGAAATAGGTTGTATCTACACAAAACTCTCAATAATAACTGTAAATATAAATGATCACAACTTTCCTATCAAAAGTCATAGCATAGTTGAAAAATACAATCTGTTTTTATTTAGTTTGACAAACAAAATCTGTTTTTCTACTTTCTAAAAGAAACTCACATTATCTTTAAAGATAGGTAGCCCTTAAAGTGGAAGAATGACAAAACGAATTGCAAACAAATGATGTAAGGAAAAATGTCAGGCATTGCCATACTAATATATGACAAAATAGACTTCAAACTAAAACTAATTAGAAGCAACAACAACAAAAAAAAGGCAGCTCATTATAATCAATGGATCAAAAAGAAAACTATAATAATAATCAAAAACTATATAATAAAAATAAAATATATATAAATAAAATACATATATATAACTATATAATAATAAAAAAGAAATATGTGACTCAAACTCTGGTGTACTCAATTTCATAAAAAATGTACTACTAAACCGGGTGTGGTGGCACACGCCTTTAATCCCAGCACTTGGGAGGCAGAGGCAGGTGGATTGCTGTGAGTTCAAGGCCAGCCTGGTCTACAAAGTGAGTCCAGGACAGCAAAGGCTACACAGAGAAACCCTGTCTCAAAAAACAAAAAAACAACAAAAAAAAAAATACTACTTGATTTAAAGACACAGATGAACACCAACTCAATAACAGTGATTTCAACGTCCCCTCTCTTATCTCCAATAGATATCACCTGAACAGAAACTACAGAATTAAATGGCATCTTACATAAAATGGAACTAACATATGTTTACAAAACAGTCCACATAGACAACATGGAACTTACATTCTATGCAGTAGCCCATGGCAGCGTCTCTAAAACAGGCCACAACTGTGCTCCAGTTCCAGGGAACCCTATTCTGCTCTACAGGCTGCTGCACGCATGTGCGGCACGTGAGCTCACAGAGCCACATGTATACTCATAGAAATAAAAGATGATTACACAACTTAAAAATGAAAATCTTTTTTTAAAAAATACATGAAAAACAAGCAGTTCTAAGAGGAGGGTTTGCAGCCCTAAGTGCCTGAATTTAAAAAATCAGAAAGAACACAAGTAAATGACTTTATTATGCAACACAAAAATTGCAACAAAAGAAAAAAAAATGAAACAAGAATAAACCAACCCCAAATATCTTAGGGGCTGGCTGTCTTAGTCACTGTTCCACTGCTGTGAAGAGACAACATGACCAAGGCAATTATTATAAAAGAAACGCTCAACTGGACTCTTGTTTACAGTTTCAGAGGCTTAGTTCATTAACATCATGGCGGAGAGCATGGCTGCACGCAGGCAGATTACAGAGCAGGACCTAAGGGCTACATCCTGATCCATAGGCAGAAGAAGAAACTCCGGGCTTGACATGGGCTTTGGAAACCTCAAAGCCCGCCCCCAGTGACATGCTTCCTCCAACAAGAGTGCACCTCTTAAAAGCCCGCCCCCAATGACACACTTCCTCCAACAAGACTGCACCTCTTAAAAGCCCGCCCCCAATGACACACTTCCTCCAACAAGACTGCACCTCTTAAAAGCCCGCCCCCAATGACACACTTCCTCCAACAAGACTGAACCTCTTAAAAGCCCGCCCCCAATGACACACTTCCTCCAACAAGACTGCACCTCTTAAAAGCCCGCCCCCAATGACACACTTCCTCCAACAAGACTGCACCTCTTGATCCTTCTAATCCTTTCCAAGAGTGTCATTCCCTGGTGACTAAGTATACAAGTATACGACTCTATAAGGGCCATTCTTCTTTAAACTACCACAGTGGCAAGAAATACTAAAAGTCAGAGTAGACATTAATGACATAGAAATAAAGAAAATGATACAAAGAATAAATGAATCTAAGAGCTGGTTCTTAAGATAAACAAGCTCCACAGAACCTTGGCCCAACTAACCAAAAGAAATAAAGATGTGACCCAAAGTAACAGAATCAGGAAAGAACAAGGAAATTACGGCACACAGGAAAAAAAAATTCAGATTATAAAGGAATGCTTTAAAAATCTGTAATCTATTAAGTAAGAACACCTAAAGGAAATAGATAAATTTCTTTATTTACTCAAACTACCAAAGTTAAATCCACGATATAAACAGATAATTAAAACCCTTCCAACTTAAAAAGAAGGGGGGAAAAAAGCCTAGGCTCAGGTGTATTCTCCACAAAACTCTACCAGACTTTTCAAAGACTTAGAACAAATATCTCTTAAATTATTCAGATGTAGAAACAAAAGAAACATTCCCAAACTTACTCTAAGAAGTATTACTCTACTACCAAAACCATGTAAAAACACAAGAAAGACAGAAAGATAAAAGGAATTAAAAGAAAAAAGATGGAAGAAAGGGAAAAACTATAGCCTAATATCCCTATTGAACATAAATGCAAAAATCCTCAATAAAATAAATTGTAGCAAACCAAATGCAAGCACATATTAAGAAGATTATTAGCAACTTGGATTTGTCTTGAAAATGAAGATACAGTTCAACATACATAAATCAATATAATAAATTATATAAATGTACATAAAGACAAAAAAGTCACATAATCCTCTCAATAGATAGAGAAAAAGCCTGTGACATAATCAAAAGTTATTTCATTATAAAAGTCTTGTAGAGAATAGGACTTGAGGGAACATACCTGTCTTAGGGTTTCCATTGCTGTGATAAAACACCATGACCAAAGGAAACTTGGAAAAGACAGGGTTTATTTCATCTTACACCTTACAGACTATCATCCAGCAAAGTCAGGAAAGACCCCAAAGAGGAACTCAGAAGCAGGAACTGATGCAGAGACTGTGGTGGGATGCTGCTTGCTGGCTTGTTCTTCACAGCTTGCTCATTCTAGTTTCTTTCTTTCTTTTCTTTCTTTCTTTTTTGAAACAGGATTTCCCCGTGTATTCTTGGCATCTATAACTCTCTGTAGCCTAGTCTGGCCTCAAACTCTCAGAGATCCATCTGCCTCTGCCTCCTGAGTGCTGGGATTAAAGGCACACACCACCACCACGCAGCTGTCAGCCTAGTTTCTTATGGCATCCAGAAAGCCCAGATGATAGCACCCACAGTGAGCTGGGCCCTACTGTATCAGTCATCAATCAAGAAAATGCAACACAAGTCAACCTAGTGAGTGTATTTTCTTAACTGAGTTTCCCTCTTTCCAAATTTCTCTGGCAGGTACCAAGTTGACACAAAACTAAACAGCACGATACCTCAAAATAATAAAGGAAATTTTGGTGGTTTGAATAAAAAATGACCCCCAGAAGCTCATATAGTTGAATGTAGTTGAATGTTTAGTAGACAAGGAATGGTACTATTTAAAAGGATTCGGAGGAATAGGAGGTGTAGCCTTGATGGAGGAAGTCTCTCACTGGGAGTTGGCTTTGAGGTTTCAAAGCCCATCCTAGGGAAAAAAGAGGGAGGAACAGGGGACTGGGAAGATAAAAATGAGAGGATAAAAATTAGGATGTAATCTGAATAAATTATAATAAAAAATTTTTAAGCCTATACTAAGCCAAATGTCTTTCTCTCTGCCTGCAGATGAGGATATACCCTTCAACTACTCTAGCCCTGCCTTCCATGCGCACTGCTATGCTCCCCACCAGGATAATAATGTACTCCGCCTCTGAAACTATAAATAAGCCTCCAATAAATCCTTTATCTTACTAGAGTTGCCACGGTCATGGTCAGAGCAATAGAATGGTGACTAAGATAGCTGTGTAGGACAAACCAAGAGCCAACATATCATAAATGAAGAAAAAAATTAAAGCTATGTTACTAAAAAAACTATCAGAAAACAGACTCATAGACCAATGGAATAAAGCAGAAGACTCAAACAAGCATGCATGTAACTATAGCTGTCTTGGTATTTGATAATATGCCTAAAACATACCCTGGAGAAAAGATAACATCTTTAATAAATGTGGTGTTGGAAAAATTGGATGTTCGCATGCAGAGTACAATTAGACCTGCATCTATCATCCTGTACAAAAGTTAAGTGCATAAGACCTCAATTTGAAACTTGAAATGCTAAAACCATTAGGAAAAAACATAGGCAGTACCCTACAAAATACAAGTGTAAGAAAGAGATTTCTGTATAGGACTCTATTCGATTAGGAATTAAAGCCAAAAACAGATATGTGGAACTTCATAAAACTAAAAAGTTTCTGCACAGCTCAGGAAACAATCAAATGAGCGAAGAAGAACCTCACAGAGTGAGCAAGAATCTTTGCCAGGTAGATTAGTATCCAGTGGTCTAGCTTCCAAAGTACTAAAAAAAAAAAAGAAAGAAAGAAAAAAAAAAAAAAGAAAACAAATGACCCAATTAAAACATGGGCCATGGATCTTAACAGTGAATTCTTTTAACATAAGAAATACCTTTAAAAGTGTTCATCATCCTTAGCAAAGGGAGACATGTGAATTAAAATAACTTTGAGATTTCATCTTACTCCAAGCAGAACATCTAAGATCAATTTTTTTTAAACTGGCAACAAATGCTAGAGAGGGTGTGGGAGAAAGGGAGCCCTCATTCACTGCTGTTGATACGCAAACGGCTGTAGCCACTTTGGAAATCAATAAGAAGAGCCCTCAAAAAGTTCAAAATAAATCTGTCATATCACCCGATATACCATGCCTTGGCATATGCCCCAAGGGACATAACATTTTACTCCACAGGCACTTGCTCAACCGTGTTCATTGCTCCCAGATCACAATATGTAGAAAATGGAAACAACATCAATGTCTTACAACAGGTGAGTGGACTATGAAAATGTAGTACATATACAGACCAGAATACTATTCAGCTGTCAAGAAAAATGAAATTTGCTGGCAAACGGATGGGACTAGGAAATAGGACACTGAGTGAGTAACCCAGTGAGATCAACGCTGCACGTTCTCCCTGATCTATCTCTAAGTCTTCATGTATGAATATAAAACATGAAGTAACCACAAAAACCAGAACAGTATAAAGCTACCATTCATAAGGCAATTAAGAGGGCATAGGAAAGAAACATGAGATGATATGAAAGGGGAAATGAGAAAAACAGGCACGGGACTCTAACTGAGAAGAAAGGAGGGGTATTGATAGAGAAGATGAATAAAGGAGGGACAAATAACACAAAAGGCTGTTTAATAAAAAAAAAACCTCGAGGAATCTTTATTTTATGTTTATCTAAAATCATACACAATATTTATACATATTCCACATGGTCTGACAAATGTTTCCCACAAGTCCCACAGGATCAAGAAATCTCCTTTTAAATGGTTGGTCAGAGTAGGCCATGTAATTCTCAAAATAATATAGGCTGATTTTGTTTCATTGTTTGCCCCTCATAGAGTGAAGGTACAGTCCTATATCTGAAATCACCTTAAGACATAAAACATGAATAATTCTTTCTGGATCCAACCTAACAGCTTTCTTCCTGTGGTCTAGCTTCCAAAGTACTAGAAAATACTCTGCAAGCTGCCAAGGGAGGGAAGCAACCAATTGTCTTACCCATCTGTGATGCCTGCACACCACAACAATGACAAAATATTCCTGAGCGTGCAATAGTGACAACTCATAAGTTGACAGCGACCAAGATCTGTCTACTTGTACTAAAGGACCACTCAATGGGAGGGAATTCATGCTAGACACTAGAAACCTAGTCACCTGGCCACAGCTAATGAGGTCATGGATCTTAGAAGAGGACCCACTGCTGCCACCTATTAGACCAGCATAAATTCTTACTGTGTCCTAAAATCTATCTCCACAGATAAATGCACTTCTGACACCCCATCAAAGAAGCTTCTCTTGACCTGCTAATCAGGGCCATTACAAACAACAACAACAACAAAACACACAACGGGACACAATGCAGAGGTCACTGGATCATGGGGAGCCCTGACTCAATGGATAAAGCTTCAGTGCAACTCCTGCATGTAAGACCTAAGACTCAGGTGACGTCATGGAAGGAGGGGTAGAAAGACTGTAAAAGGCAGAGACTGAGAAGTCAGCTGTGAGACTGTGTTCTCTAGAAACGGGTGGCTGATCAGGACCTGCACAACGGCAGTATTAACAGACATGCTAAATGGGAAGTGGGGAAATCTCATGTGATTTCACCCCTAGACAAAGAACTACTGACAACAGCTAACGACTCCTGACAGAGGGAGTGCAGTCCTCTTCCAGGGAGGAGATTCCTAACTGGTTATCAAATACAAAGTGGTCAGCTGTCTTAGAGTTATCATTGCTGTGAGAAAACACCATGACCAAAAGCATCGTGGGAGGAAGTGGCTTATTTGGCTTATATTCCCACATTCTGTTCATCATTGAAGGAAGTCAGGACAGGAACTCAAACAGGGCAGGAACCTAGGGGCAGGAGCTGATGCAGAGGCCATAGAGGGGTGCTGCTTACTGGCTTGCTCCCCATGGCTTGTTCAGCCTGTTTTCGTATAGAACCCAGGACCACCAGCCCAGGGGTGGCCCCACTCACAATGGTCTGGGCCCTCTCACATTACCAGCCCTGAAATCATATACACACAACACAAAAACAGACTCATTTGGTTGCATTTTATTATTATTATTATTATTATTATTATTATTATTATTATTATTATTATTGTTATTATAGAAAAAGATATCAAAAATTTGAGAGGGAATAAAGAGGAGGGAAAATGGAAGGAACTGGCTGGAAAAAAGCAGGGAAGTGATACACTTATATTTTCAAGTACATCTTTAATGTGCACAACCATACTCTTGTAACAAGAAGAACACTAAAACCTTGTCTGAAAATGAGCAAAGGCTATAATCAAGCTACAAATAGGAAAACATGTCTTTATATAATAAACAAGTGAGAACTGGCCACACTGCTATCAAATAACCGCAAGCAAATTAAAGTCAGAGGTCCTTTGTATGCATGATCTTATACATTATCATAATACAAGATTCTGTAATGGAAGATAATAACTTCCATTGTTTTCTCACATAGCTTTTGAGAGAAAATAAATAAGCTTTAATTTATTTACTTGTATGTGGGTGTGGGTGTGCATGCCACAGTACACGTGTCCAGGGAACACTGTGTGGAGTTAATTCTGTCTTTCCATCTTCACGTCCATTTTGTGGATTGAACCTGGGTTATCAGGCCTGTGCAGCAAGCACTTCTATCTGGTAAATAAACTTAAAAACTCAAAAACCTTTCAGGCAAGCATTTTATTAAGACATAAAAATTTCAAAATTAAAGCTCTTTAATTTGCTAATTTATAATTTACCTTCTAGAAACACACTTGGGTGTGTGTTTTCATGTGTGTGCAAGTGTATATAGAAGCCAGAGACCAACACTGGATCTCTTTCCTGTTCATTTTCAGCATGTTTTTAGAGACAGTGTCTTAGTTAGAGTTGCTATTGCTGTTATGAAAGACTATGATAAAGCAATGTGGAGAGGAAAGGGTTTATTTCAGCTTATGCTTCTAGATAATAATCCGTCACTGAGGGAAGTCAGGGCAGAAACTCAGAGAGGACAGGAACCTAGAGACAGGAGCTGATGCAGAGGTCATTGGGGAAGTGTGGCTGACAGGCTTGCTCAACATGTTTTCTTATAGAACCCTGGACCACCAGCTCAAAGATGGCAGTACCCACAATGGGCTGGGCTCTCCCCCATCAGTCACTAAGTAAGAAAATGTCCTACAGCCAGATCTTATGGAGGCATTTTCTCAAGTGAGGTTCCTTCCTTCCGGATAACTTTAGCTCGTGTCAAATTGGCATAAAACAAGCCAGCATGTGGGGCCTCTCCCTGAACTTGAGACGCACCAGATGAGCTACACTGGGCTGAGCAGCAAACTCCAGGGATCTTCCCGTCTCTGTTCCTCCAGCCCTGGTATTACAGGTGTACAATTCCGCACCATGGATCTGGGCACATGAGCTAAGGTTGTCATGCTTACATGGCAAGCCCTTCACTGACTGAACCGGCTCCCCAGTACGCAGTAAGGGTTTTAAGGTCTGCATCACTAGAATGCCCACTGTGATTCGTCATAATGGAATCTAACTAGAGGAAATCAATGTTCTAAAAAAAAAATGGAGAAATATTAAATCACGTTGAATTGCTTCTATGTTCAACATGGATAGTAAGTGTCCCTTGCTCATACTAACCAAGAGAATAAAACTCTGAAACATAGACCCTGTCTTTTATAAAAACTAATAGATACTTGTGATAGTCCTGTAGCACTTTCTAACAGATTCCTAGGATCTGGATAACTTGCAACAGGAACACATTCTTTCACAAGACTGGAGGCCAGAAGTCCAAAGTCAAGGTGCTGGCAGGCCTCTTGAAGACTCTAGCTAGGGGAGTCCCATTCTTGGCCTCTCCCGGCACCTTGCAGCATCAGCAGTCCCTTGGTTTGAGAAGACATCACTCTCTACTCTCCGTCTCCATGGTCACATTGCTTTCCGTATGTCTAATATAAAGATACTTATGTTGTCATTTAGAGCCACCCAAATAATCAAGATAATCTTCTAACCTCAAAATCCTTAATTTCATCACACCTGCAAAGACTTCTTCCTCTCACCCCCAAATAAGGTTACACTCACATATCCCAGTATGAGGAATACTGGTTATCTTGGGATACAACATGAATATCTTGGGAGTGGGGTGCACATTTTTCTATTTATCTCAACAACCATATCATTCTCATTATATGGAGATTGAAAACAGACAAGGGCACGACCAATGACTTAACAGAAAAATCAAAACAGATTTTCAAACGAAAATAACAGGGCTACGTATGGCAACAAACAACTAAAAAAGCAATAATAATGGGCATCAATTAAGTACTGACTTGTCCACAGAACTTTAAAAGAAGCTCAGAAAGCAAATAACCAAGACGCCTGTTCACGCTCTGGGCTCA
The DNA here is from genome assembly GCF_964271855.1 of Acomys minous. Classification (NCBI taxonomy): domain Eukaryota; kingdom Metazoa; phylum Chordata; class Mammalia; order Rodentia; family Muridae; genus Acomys; species Acomys minous. The sequence continues at coordinate 140,831,249 of NC_140483.1, forward strand.
ACTGTTCACACCAGCCAGCCCCACATATGCATACAAAGCTTCCAAAGAACCTTTTAGTTTCTGTTCCTAACTGCAAGCAGACAAGCAAATTTTGCCAGAAATTTGAAGGAAGCTTCTAACATGAATGGCAAACACTTAGTACAGGTGTGAGCCACATAGGAAACCAAGACACCATCAAAACCAGGAGAAAATGTCAGAGACACTGAGCGGACGTCCAAGTGGAGGATTGGAAAACAAGCTACACAAGCAAGCAAGAGGCCTAACAACAGTAATTGCACAGTAAGGGAAGTGATGCAAGGAAAGTGTCCACCAGTTACAGCTCCAGATAAATAGGACATACATTAACAGACTTTGTTTTTTATGAAAATAGTGTTATTTGAGAGTTCCTTCAGAATCCTCCACGCCAGGCTTCCAGCCTCTTGCCCCTTCTAATACAATTTATAACTTTATAGAAAAGCTGAACATACATTCTAGAGTGCCACAGCTCCTGTTCCTGTGTTCTTCCCATCTCAACCCCCACCATAATTTATTATTATTACCTTACATCAATGTGACATATTTGCTACAATCTATGAATGCATGAAGAATTTTGTCACCAACATTATATTTACTAAAAGATGTGCGCATCTGTGGGCTTGGGAAAATCTATAACGATATGTACAAATTAGATACAGTTATAGACCTAGACATAGATGGTATAGGTAATGTATACTGCAGTTTTGTGTGGAATAGATTCACTGTCCTCCTTCACCCTCCCCTCCCCTAACTCCTCACAGCACCAGTCTTCTGCCTGTCTGTGCAATTTTACCTCAGAATATCATGTAGTGAGAACAGTACAGTCTTTCCAAACTTTGCTCAGTTGGAATATGCACGTCTGTTCTCACCTTTTCACCTCTTTATTTTGCTAATATAGTCAACTGTATGGTGGTTCCATGGGACGTTCACCAGTTCACCTACTGGAGGACAGTTGCTTCCAAGCTTGGGCAAGTATGACTCAAGCTGATATAAAATATTCATATGAAGGTTTTGTGCAAGTTCGATTTTGAATTCATTAGGGCAAGGGCTAAGAAGCAGGGCTGTTGGGTTTGTGTGCTAAAACTATGTTTCCTCTTACAAGAAACAAACCCTCATCTTCTAAAGTGGCTGCGTCTGCCACATTCCTGTTGCCCCGTGTCCTTGCTGGCACTGAGTGGTGCCTGTGAGTGGACTTTAGAGGACATCACATGTGTGCAGTGATTTTGACATACGATGTTGAACACCATGTGCCTACCTGGTGTTTTGCATGTCTCCTTTATAAGCTGTCTTCTGTCCTGACAGTTTGCCGAGTTTTTAATCAGGTTCTTTGTTTCTCGTGCTTGACGTTCCTATTTTGCATAAAGTATTTTATCAGATACAGGTTTTGTAAATATTTCCTCTTAGACTGTGACTTATCATCTCATTCTTTTAAAAATAAAAGCCTTTCTTGTCAGGGGAAGAGAGGATATGAGGGAAGAAACTGGGAGGGAAGGGAAACTAAGGCAAGATGTAAAATTAAATTTTAAAAAACAATTGAAAAATAAAAACCTTTTTAAGATAGATACATATAAAATGTGTATATGTACAGGATCCCATGTAACATTCCATACATACACCCACTGAATAACATTCAAACATATTTATCTCCTCAAGCACTTATAATTTATTTGTGGTAAAAAATTTCCAAAACTTTTCTTCTGGCTGTTTGAAATGTACCATATGTGACTGCTATCTCGAGTCACCATACTTTGACAGGGAAGACATTTTGGGTAGGTAGCATTTGGGAACTTGTCTCCCTTGCACCTTTTCTATGGAAGCTACTAGAAGATGCTAGTATGGAGAGAGAACACAAAACCTAGGAAACAAGGCACACTAAAAGAAATACAAAAAAGAGGAAACCCAAGGTTAGTAGTAAAGAAAAGTCCTGGGACAACCAGTATGAGCTAGCCTGGGAAAATGCCATGCTCTGTGAGTGAAAGGTAAAAACTAGGGCACAGGAAAGAAAAGATACTTTCCTATTATTTTATGTTAGCCTTTTAATGTTTTATGTTTTACAATGCACATCCTATTTTATTTGCAGAAAAGAAACATAAATAAATGATACAAATATTAGAGGTACAATTATTTCTGTTTGTAGAAGACTTTTGATGACTCCTTTCAACAGGCATTCAAATCATCCCTTACATAAAATCCTGCTTAATTAGCACATAATTAATCCACAAGACTCCCTGAATAATCTCTAGGTCATATATTAAACTTGATTTAATATAAACCATAAAACGATTGCTATGATATATTATTTAGGGAATAATGACAAGAAAGGAGTTTGGCTACTATAGACACAATTTTTTTAAATTTTTTTTTTACTCAGCTGGTTGTATCTGCAGGTATAAAATCAATGGATATGGAAAGCTGGCTGCATTACAAAGAGCCCAAAGCAAAACTGACAACAGCCCATCCCTAAGAAAAAGTCTAGAGATACTTATTCTGGGAATGGAATGGAGGTTTGAAGACTCAGAAAGAATCCTACAGAATAAAATAGGAATAACAACTCATATGACAAATTTGACCATGTGAAACTTACATAAAAAGCCATTTTATAAAGCTTTTCATATGGAGAAGACTTCTGATATGTAAAAAAAATAAAGCGAATCAAGTGACCATAACCAGCATCAACATACAAAACCCGATACATATACAGAAGAAAGGAAAATGTAGCCACACTGTAATGCTGAGGTTAGTATCGGACAATATCTACAACGTCATGATAAAAAAAAATATATATATATATATATAACTAAAACTTAAAATGTAATTATGGGACTAGCAAGATGATTCAAGAGGTAAAGGAAGAAATAATAAGCTGTTATTTGCTGGCTCTCACTCTGCCAGCCTCCACTTCCCCTTGCACAACAGCCGCACATTTAACCTTTCTGAGCATCCCCAAGATGCGGTGGTTAGAATAAAAATGGTCCCCATAAGGCCATAGAGAGTGGCACTATTAGGTGGTTTGGCCTTGTTGGAGTAGATGCGGCTTTGTTAGAGGGTGTGTGTCACTGGGAGTAGGCGTTGAGGTCTCAGATGCTCGAGCCAGGCCCAGTGTCTCACTCTCTTCCGGTTGTCTGCTGATCTAGATGCAGAACTCTCAGCTCCTTCTCCAGCACCATGTCTGCCTGCGTGCCGCCATGCTTCCCGCCATGATGACAATGGATTAAGCCTCTGAACTGTAAGCCAGCTCCAGGGAAACGCTTCCCTCTGTAAGAGTTGCAATGGTCATGGTGTCTCTTCCCAGCAACAGAAGCCCCAACTAAGACAGAAGTGGGTAGCAGGGGCTGGTGGAATGGCTGTGATTGGCCAGACCATGCTCTTGCTTGTTGGAGGAATATGGAACACATTGGGACTTTGGGTTAGAAAAGCAGTTAAATGCTTTATGTGGAGTTTAATGGATCATGCTAGCCGGAGCATGGGGGACAGTACAGTGGTGCTGAGGGTGATGTGAACAGTGGGGCCCAGGCTCAAGAGGTGTCAGAGCAGAATATTAATATGTGGCCTAGAGGCCATTCTTGTGATACTTTGGTGAAGAATATAGCTGCTTTCTGCCCTTGTCTTAAAAAAAAAAAACCTTCTTGAGGCTATACTGAAGTTATGGACTATCAGCTGTGGCAGAGGATGTTTACAGCAAGCTAGCATCCGCTGTGTTGTGTGGCTACAGTGGTCAGTCTTGTGCAGATCCGAAATGAAAAGGAGCAGGCTGAGCAAGGGAAAATACAAACTGTACATCTGAGGAAGAAAAGAAGCATCAAGAAATGTAAACAAATCAAAGAAAAGCTTGACACTAAGTGGAATAAAGGGAGTGGTGACCTCCCAAAGCAAGACCCCACCCAGCTAAGCTTCCAACTTGTGAAAAGGAAGTAAAGAAAAGCCGAGAGCAGGGCATGGGCTGCATGCCTTTGATGCCAAGCACTCAGGAGGCAGAGGCAGGGCACTCTGGGTTTGAGGGCAGGACAAGTTCCAGGACAGCCACACTTAGGCAGTGAAGAAAACTGCAATGAACAGAAAGCTGGTGAAAAATGTGTTTGAACAAAGGGGCCATGTTCCAGCCCCAGCAAGCAATAGAACTTTGCAGCTTCGGCCACATGGCCCTGGCTTCAGAGGGTTCTGGAATCTCCAAGACAAGAGAAAGCTGCTGAAACCAGGAGTGTCCCTGCATGGAGGCCTAGGGGGGCCCATTGCATGAAGCTGTGAAGGTGAAGACTGGATTGCGTTGGGGACCCCAAAATGTTGGAGATGCCAGAATTGTGGGCTACCTGCCAAGGAAAACTGCTAACAGAGAGTGCAACCAGTCCAAGAGAAAGAAGTATTTCCTAACTATGCTCCCTTTCCACCCCTTTGGAAGAGTGATGTGTATATTTCTTGTGCTATGCGGTCCGCTTTTTCATTTTGATTCTACTGGGGTTTACAATTAAGAGATTGCATGAGTCTCAGGAGAGTCTTGGAACACTGGACTTTTAAACAATGACAGACTATGAGGACTTTTGAAGTTTGACCAAATACAGTTTTCGTTATGATACGGCTACAAGCCTATGGGAGCCAGGGAGTGGCATATAGTGATTTAGATGAAAATGGCCCCCTAGGCCCATTAGGGGTTGAGGGGCCTCTCAGGAGTGTACCCAAGAAAAATGATGTCTGACAAAAATGAAGCTGCTGTTTTTGCTGGGTAACACTTCCCCTCTGGCCCCTCCCAGACCCCAGGAGAAGCCATAGAGACAGGGCGATGGGTGTGCTGGCCTATGGGCACTGGAGCCGTCAAGCCTTCAAATCTCTCTTTGTCCTACCCCATTGCTAAGCTACAGCAGAGCTGAGGCTGTGGAAGCTGTTCAGTTATGGCCCAGCGTCTTAGTGATGGGAGGTAAACAGAATTCTCTCCAGTTTTCTTTACTGAAATTCTCTCTCCCTTTCCAGTCCTCTGCAGGAAACTGGGCCGAAGGAAACATACCATGCAACAGTTTTCTTCTTCCATGGAGGGTCAAGTTGAGCTGGACTCACTTGCCAGCCTGACTTCCTCAGGTTTAATCAGGTCCTTCCTTGGAAACTCCTCGGTGTATCAGGAAAGCATTTAGCTGACTCGGCCCTTCCCCCCCCCCCCCCCCCCCCGCCCGCAACCTGTAGAAACGCACAGTCAAGTCTAAGTACCCGAAGAGAACATAAAAAGGTGGTACCGGCCTGCATTTTATGACTCTGTGGTACTAAGTTGAATAAATTGTTCAAAGTCCCCCATCTAGACAAGTTTGGCTCCAGGGTAGGAATTCTCACCTAAGCCCCGGTTAAGCATCCCTTTCTCCGTGGAAGAACCCACTTCTCCATCCACGCAGGTGCCATGCTCACAAGGAAGACTCTAAGAATGCTTGCTACCTGTCCTCCTTTATCCTTCTCCCAACAGCACTTCAGAGAACAGTGCTTGGTGCGCTTCTCCTAGGGGATAGTAATTTCAGCTTCTCCCTGAAGCTGAAGACCTCGCCTAGTGCATGTTTATGGGTCATCGTGTGCCTGAGAAGGCTGCAGCATGTGGCCGTTGTGGGAGGCGTTGGCATCCTGGGGGCTCCCTGGGAATGCATCTATGCTGAGGGACGATGAAGTATAGGACAGGGCGCATGTGAAGGCTCTCCACAAAAAATGCCCCGAAGTATGAAATGTTGCGCTAAACCTTGTAACATGGAAGAATTTGCTGAGACAAACGGTTCACGCATGGACAGCTTCACCTATGTCTTTCATCGCAGAAAATGAGCATCCAATCAATCTCGGTGAAGTGTTCCCTTGAAGATTTTGAAACCTCTTGTCGTAGATACTGTTTGTTATGTGGAATGTGTAGACTACTCACTCTCCAATGCCCAATGCCCTGGAATAAAACAAAACCACAACAGTGATTAAAAAAAAAAATTAAAAAATTAAAAAAACAACTGATGACAGTCGTTTTGTTCTACCAAGAATCCCTCCAGCCAACTGCTAAACAGCCACAAGAAAAGAAAGGGTTTGACTTGGTTGGTTATCTCTCAATTCAGGCAAAGAAAGAGCAGGCTGAGCAAGACTCTGGAGCCTGGTAATGGAAGTGTCTGTGTGCTCTTTGTGCCCTCTCTTCTGCCCCCCGGGGTGTCCTTTAGCAGGCTGCACGCTGATGTCCTGGGTACCATACTCACCTTTGAAAGAAACATCCACAGGGGAGCTTAGGTCCTCAGATGCAAATGTTCTTACAGCAGCCGCTCTCTCTCCTAGGCAGAGCCTCTGGAATTGAAAGCGGCAGAGGCAGCAGACAGTGTAATCTACCCACACCTCATCCGGAAACAGCATCCTTTCTTTGAGCTCTCTAGAGACTTAGACTAGAAAAAGGCCCAAGATGCCTGTCAGAGCCAACAGTGCCTGTCATATTTCCCACACGGGATGAAATCTAAGACTTTAGCCCCCATTAGCAGTAGGTTTCATTTTCACCCCAGGAAGGTGGCTCAACATAACCACATCTCACTTGTTCTTTCTTACGCTTTTTAATATAAATGGCCTTAAAATTTCCACTTCCATTCCCCACACCATTGCCCCAGGCACCTAGAAGTCATATCATCAGAGTTTATAGTCAAATAATGTGGTATTGTGAGGCTGCCTATATATATGGTATGAGGTTTTTTGGTTTTTTGTTTTTTTTTTTTTTTTTTAGAAAAAAATAAAAGTAAAGCTACAGTCTGATAAAAAGAAGAAGTTTGCTCTCTAGTGGCTGACTTACAGAAGACTCGGAAATCCACACAGTGAGCTATGTGAGAAAGGAAAGGAAATTCAACAGCGTTATCTGAGCTACAGAGTCTACTTAGACCTTCTTCTGGTTCTGTTGACTTTTAATTTTTTTTTTTCCTTACACTAAAACACTATGTCATACGAAGTGTTTTGTGAATGATTTTCCTTATTAAAATACTTCTTATCATTATCTTATTTCAATTCTAAAAGAGCAGCAATTAGGTTTCTGCTGTTTTATTAGCATGCTGTACCTTTCAAAAGCTCTATGGGCTGGTTTACTACCATATAATTAATGTTTATTATAGACACATTGCCCGATAGTATAACATCATTAGCTCCTTTTAAACCATCTTTAGATCTTTTCAGGAGGATTATTTAGCATAATTAATATGATGCTAATTAATATCATTTCATTACTCCTCTTTCTGTAACAACTCAGTTCATAACACTTTACAATAACATGAATTACAAAATAAGGAAGAGATTGTTCTTTATGCCTCACTGTAAAACCTCCCATCTCCCCTTGTGTTTTGCTTTCCCTTTGAGCTCCCGCTGCTCTGCCTCTCTCTACCCTAATCCACAGCAGTTCCCATAGCTCTCTTCAGTAGTGTGCCTGTCAGACTCTGGGCAACCGAACACCATCCCGGAAGTTCTAATCCTTAAGACTTACTAAAAGTGAAAAAGGTTGCACAGGACACTTACACCTTATACAATAATAAACACCTTAAAGAACTGTCAGATGCACAATTAATTGTTTTGTTATTGTTGTTTGTTGTTGCTTTGAGACAGGGTCTCTCTACATAGTCTTGGAAAGGGCCACAGCAAGGGCAAGCGGACTCACAGAGAACACCTGGGGAAATGTCTGCAGGCCTACAGCCTAGGAACGTCGGGTTATAAACAAGAAAAAGGCAGCCAGGTTGCACAAAGTGGATAGGCCTCTACCTTATTTTAAAGGCGGAGCTAAATGGTGCTGCGGCCACGCTGGGAGGGGGCTTCGGCTGAGCAGCAGAGTAGATGGCCAGGGATGACCACTCAGTAGAATGAGATGCAGGAAGAAAACCTATTGGGAAGATGAGCAGCAGTGGGGACACAGCTCTGTTCCAGTTGGTTGTGGTTCAATTTATGAGTCCACTCCAAATAAAATGTCAGGCGATCTCTGTCACCTGGGGATTTCTGCACGACTACAGCTCTTTCTGTCAGATATTTGGAACTTAGAGACAGGTCCAGATGTGTGGTCTATATTTAGATGATCCCAGGGTATGAATGATCATCCAAGGAGAGAGAATTTGGATAGTGAAATAAATAGGCCAGTCGCTGGCACTGGGCACCAGCATGTTAAATAAAGAAGGTATCAGTAGCAGCCAGAGAGGTTGAGCAGAAGTGGTCAGCAGCAAAAGGAAAGGCAGAAAACCAATGGAGCAACACTGAAGAAGGTCAAGTGAGAGTCAGACACAACAGTGGCCATCAAATCTGACAAAGCCAAGGTTACAGGTGACCTTGAAGAGCCCGTTTAGTGCAGCGATAGGGACAGAAGCTTCCCCTCCCCCCACCTTGTCCTTGTACAAATCCAGCCTAGGCCTTAAAAAATCCTTTCTCAGAGCAAACATGAAAGTCAGCAAAGAAGAAATATTTCTGGTCTTCACTGGTTTTGCTGATTGTTTTAAGAGACTTGGCCTTTGCTCTAGACCACCTTCTTTGAACATTTCGGTAATCAAAATGTCCAGCAAAGGGGATTCCTGCATGTAATAAACTGAGTTAAACTCAAGTTCACAAACAAGTCATCCCCATCATAGGTAAGATGATGACATAGCAGGAAGTTGAGGTAGAGAAAAAAAATAACAAGAAAGGCACTGGCTACTCTTGTTGCCAGAGGACCCTGGTTCAATTCCCAGCACTTAGGTGCCAGCTCACAACTGTCTGTGACTCCAGTTCCGAGGGATCTGTTTTTTGAGAATTCTTCACACTGATTTCCATAATGGTTACACCAGTTTACAACCCCATCATGGAGCTCATCTCCAGGATAGCTATTTGTGCTCAGTCTATGATGGTGGACTCCCTTTTCTCAGTGGGGTTCTCTCTCTCTCTCTCTCTCTCTCTCTCTCTCTCTCTCTCTCTCTCTCTCTCTCTATCTCTCTATCTATCTATCTCTCTCTCTCTATCTCTCTCTCTCTCTCTCTCTCTCTCTCTCCATGATCTGGTAACCCCAGATCTTGTAAGGAACATCACATAGCTAAGGAACATCACATAGCCCTCAGGGATAAAGCAAGTTTAGCAAACTCCACCCTATGCTATGTTGGAGGAGATAGTAGCCTCCAACAAATGACCTTTGATCGTACCTAGAAATTATGCCCTCACCAACAGGATAATTAAGTACTGTGTTTTCCTTTTTTGAGATAGGACCCCATGTATGTAAATGAGGTGCTGTGCCGGTGTATGTAGATTAAGTATCCTGGTACCTTTAGCCCCAGTGAATCAGACTCATTCATCCTCAAACCCCTCCCTACTGCCCAAGGTTTATAATAAAGGCTGGCTGGCAATCTCTCTCTCTCTCCTCCCTCTCTCCTCATTCCTCCACCATGACTCCATTTATCCTGGGGGAGAACCACCACTGGACACCTGGTGGTCAGGCAGCAATGGTGGAGCTGCCTTTGCAACTGCTAGGGCCTGCTCCATTGCCACCGCTGGCACTGTGCTCACTGACAATGGAGCACTGGCCCAGGCCTGTATCTTATCAGACCTGCCTGCCAACCAGATATCCATCTACTTGCCTCCTCTGAAAGGACTGTAATACTTTGGGTATCATCACAGGCTTGTAGAGCTCTCAAGTCTTCCCTGCCTTCTGATAGCAGCGATCTCATTCTAATAGAGCTAAACGGTAACACCCTCAAGTTTTCAACCTCCCCCTGGCGAGAACAAGAACCTGGCTTAGTATCTGTTCCTTGGGCAGACCCACCCAGAGGGAGAAATATGACCTTGGGACCTTTGACCTCAAACACCTTTGTTCTCTTGTGAAGCCAGCAAGGAACCCAGTACACCTGCCAGATGCTAAATGACTAACAATGAATAAGAGTTACCTTTTCTCCAGCACCTTTTTGTCACTTATTTTGTTCATCTTTGCCATTCTGACTGAGATGTGAGGAAATCTAAAAGTTGTTTTGATTTGCATTTCCTTAATTACTAGGGACAATGAACATTTTTGAGATATTTCCTAGCCATCCTTTGTTTTTTGTTTTTGTTTTTGTTTTTGTTTTGTTTTTGTTTTTTGTCTTTTGAGTACTTTCCATTCAGGTCCTTTCTACATTCTTTACATATCCTTAATAAAAATCCTCTGTCATATGTATAGTGGCCCCTTTCCTTGGGCCTTCTCCTCCTCTGACTGTTTCTTTAGATGTGCTGAGGCCATTTGTTTCATGAAGCCCCACTTGCCAATGGTTAGCCTTAATTACTGGGCAAATGGAGTCCTATTCGGGAAGTCCTTTCCTATATCATGGACGGTGCTGCCTAAGTTTTCCTCTAGCACTTTCAGGCTTCACTTCCAGGTCTTTGATTCAATTGGAGTTAGTTTTATACAAGGTAACAGCAATGAGTAAATTTTATTCTTCTGCATGTGGACCTCCAGTTTTTGATGTTTTCTTTTCTCCAGATTATATTTGTGGCATCTTTGTCAAATATTAAGTGGCTGAAGTTACATGTACTCATGCTTAGGTCTTCTGTTACACTGGTCTACATTTGTTTTGTGCTGGTGCCATATTGTTTTTATTAATATGGCTCTGTAATGTATCTTAAGATCTGGAATTATAATTTCTCCAGCATTGTTCTTTTTGCTCAGGATTGCTTTGGCTATCTAGGATCTTGTGTGGTTCCATATGAATTTCAGAATATCCTTTTTCTGCTTCTGTGATGAATAAGATGGGGGTTTTGATTGGGATTCCTTTGAATCTGTTACTAGGCTTTAAGAAGATGGTTGTTTTCACAATATTAATTCTACCAATCCATGATCATGGAATGTTTTCCCACTTTCTAGTGTCTTTCTCTGTCTCTTTCTTTAGAGGTTTAAAGTTTCCATTGCAGAGGTCTTTCACTTCCTTGGTTATATTTATTCCTACGTGCTTTATTTTCTTTCAGAATATATTGGAGTGTGTCAATGATCGCCTTCTCTGTGTGTTTCTTTTTAATGTACAGGAAAGCTATTCGTCTGTGCAAGTTGACTCTGAATCCTATCACACTGATGAATTAGTTCATTATTTCTAGATGTTTCTTCATAGAACTTTTGAGATTTCTGATGTATAGTATTGTCTTGGTGTTCTACTGCTGTGAAGAAACATTTTGACCATGGCAAGACTTATAAAAAATAAAAAGAATGCATTTAATTGAGTCTTGCTTACAGTTTCAGGAGTTTAATCCATTATGCTCAAGCAAGGGAGCACGGTGCCATGCAGTTAGACATGGTAACTAAATGTTCTACATCTGGATCCAAAGGTAGCAGGAAGAGAGAGAAACACTAGGCCCGGCTTGGGCTCCTGAAGTCTCAAAGCCCACCCCTAGTGACACACTTCCTCCAACAGGGCCACACCTACTCCAACTCCTATGAGGTCGTTCTTATTCAAACCACGACAAGTTTCATGTCTTCTTCACATAGAGATAGTTTGACTTCTTCTTTCACTGCTTGTATGTCTTTAAATTTTCTTCTCTTGCCTTATTGTTCCAGGTAGTATTTCTAACACAGTGCTGATAAGGAGTTAGGACATTGGACATTCCTTTCTTGTTCTTGTGTGTGTGTGTGCACATGTGCATGTGTGTGCATGTGCACCTGTGTGTGTGTGTGTGTGTGTGTGTGTGTGTGTGTGTGTGTTTAGAATAGTGGTTCTCAACCTTCCTAATGTTGTGATCCTTTAATACAGTTTCTCATATTGTGGTAATCCCCAACCATAAGATTATTTCATTGCTACTTTATAACTATAATTTTGCTACTGTTATGAATAATAAATGTAAATATCTGATATGCAGAATATCTGATATGTGATGGGGGAGTTGCTACCCACAGGTTGAGAATCACTGGTCTAGAGTTTAAGGGAGATTTGCTATAGATTGTCTTTGAAAGTCTGGTAGACTTCTGCTGTGAATCCATCTGGCCCTGGACTTGTTTTTTAAGCTGTATAGCTTTTTATTACTATTTTTCTTACTATTTCAATCTCCTCCTGTATTACAGCTATGTTTGTATTTGTTGGTCTCTTCCTGGTTTGTTAGTTTAGATATATCAGGAAATTAATCCATTTCTTTAAGATTTTTCAACTTATTAGATCACAGGGTTTTGCAACAGTCCCTTATAATATTCTGTATTTTCTCATGTCTATTATAATGTTTTCCTATTAATTTCTGGTTCTGTTAATTTAGGTCAGTTCTCTCTTTTGGTTGGTTGGCTTATTTTTTCAAAGAACCAACACTTATGTGTGTTGAATCTTTTTATTATTTTTGTTTCTATTTCATTGATTTCTGCTTAGATTTTTATTATTTATTGCCATATACTGGGTTATAATTTTGTTTATTCTTGCTTTCTCGAACTTTTGAGTTGCGTCATTAAGTCATTTACTTGTGCACCTTCTGATTTTTTTAATGTAGGCACTTAGAGCCATAAACTATTCTCGTAGCACTGCTTTTAACATGTCCCAGAGGTTTTGTTGTGCTGTGTTTTTATTTTCACTTAGTTCTTGGAAATTTTTATTTGTTTGGTTTCATCCCAGGGATGCAATTTTGTTTAAATGTGTGCTAGATAGTTGTGGGGCTTTTTTGTTTTGTTTGTTTGTTTGTTTGTTTTTGTCAACTTGGCATAAACTAGACTCATCTGAGAAGAGGGAACACCCCCATCAGATTGGTCTCTATACAAACTGGTCAGCCATTGATTGGTCTTGATTGGTTATTAATGTGGAAGGGCCCAGTTCACTGCGAGCAGAGCCATCTCTGTCAGGTGACCTTAGGGTATATGACAAAGCAAACTGACCAAACTTATGGGAGCAAGTCTACATGCAGGATTCCTCCACAGCCCCTGCCTTTGGTTCCTGCCTTTGGTTCCTGCCTTTGGTTCCTGCCTTGTTTTAGTTCCTATCAGCTTCCCTCAACAATGTAGTTGACTAAGAGAAGTAAGACAAATGTATCCTTTCCTCCCAGAGTTACTTTTGGTCATAATAATAGAATCCTGAGACTGTATTCAAATCAATAAATTTAGTACACCATGTTAATAGACTTAAAGATAGGAATTACATGATAGTTCATAATGTAGAAAAGACACTTAACAAATTGCAATGTATTTTCATGGTAGATACTTTGAAGAAGTTAAGAATAAATGTAATGTACATAGAAATAAAATAGTTATATGTGGCAAACCTATAACAAACATATTAAATAAGAAAAATGAGATCAGTTCTTCTAAAATCTGGGATGAGACAAGAATTGGCCCCCTTTTTTTTTTTTAGAATTCATACTCTTTATATTCTATTCAATATAGTGCTTGAAGTTTTTGCCAGATCAATAAAAAAAAATGAGGAATCTATAAAAGGGATACAATTTCAAAAGAAAGAAACTATCCTTATTTGCAGAAAGCATGATTCTATACTTAAAAGTTCACCACAGAAGAGCTTCAGATTTGAAACTATTCAGTTTCTTCATTGTAGTAGCAGGATATAAAATGAGTGTATAAAAATTATTGGCCTTCATATATTCCAACTATATATTCCAATAATAAATTTGTTGAGGAAAATAAATAGTCCATAATATCTTTGTGTGTGTGTGTACATAAATCTTACCAAAGAAGTAAAAGTTTTCCACATGATAAACCTTAGAGCATCAAAAGCAAATTTTAGAAGACACAAGATTATGAAGACATCTCCTAGGCTTCTGAATTGGTAAAATTAATAATGCACAAATGGCTCTCTTACTCAAAGTAATCTACAGATTCAATGGGATCCTCATCAAAATTCCAGTAATATTCTTTACAGAACAACCCTAAAATTTTGTACTTCATTTGGAAACACACACACACACACAAAGAATAGCTAAAGAAATCCTTAACAGAAAGAACTCAGTCAACGATGAAGTATTACAAAGAAACAAACAAAAAATATATGTTAATATCAAAGGAACATAATAGAGTACTCAGAAATAAGTCAAAACAGTTAGGAATTCCTAATTTTTTAAAGATGAGCCCTATTTAGCTTCAGGTGTCAACTTGACACAGCTTAGAGTGATCTGAGGGAATCTCAGTTGAGTTAAGTGTAAACCAAATTAACTTTCTTCTGTCAAGTTGCTTTTTGTCAGAGTTTCTTATCACTGTAATGATTTTAAAAAGATGCCAGGCAACAGATCTGATATGCCTGTATCCACCCCTTCTGAAATGGCAGTGTATATTCTGTGCCACTGTATGTTGGAATTATACAATTTGCTTTTTGATTTTACTGGGAGTTACAACTAAGAGATTGCCTTGAGTTTCAGAAGAGACCTTGGACAAATAACAGCATATTCTGGCAAAGTTGTAGAAGAGGAACCTTTGTTCCCTGTGGTGGGTGTCTAAATTAATGTAGTCAGTATGGAAATTAGTGTGGATGGTTTTTTTTTAAGCTAAAAATAAGACTATCATATGGTGCAGATATACGATCCCTCAGCATATACAAAATTGACTTTCTATCCTACCATAGAAACCCTTGCACATCAATGTTTATTGATGACTTAGTCACAGTAACTAGGGAATGGAATCGTTGTAGATGTTTGTAACAAGATGAATACATAATGAAAACGTGGTACATTGTGAAAAACACAAAATTTTCCAGCTAATGGATGAAACTGAAACCTATTAAGTGCAGGAAATAACAGGCGCTCAGAGAGACAAACTGCCTATTCGCTCATCTGTGCATCCTAGATTCTAATTTTTATATACGTGGAAGTGTGAGTAGGAGCATAAAACTAGAAAAGGACCCATGAATAGGAACAAAAGAGGTTTTTAAAGGTAGGGAGAAAAACAGACTGCATAAGATATGAAAGTAGACAGGAGAACGCTGAGCGTGACGGCGCGATGGAGAGAGAGGGTGGGGGGCTGGAGGGTGTAGTAGCCAAAATTATGTATGAAAATGCCAAAATGCCATAAGTAAGCCTTATATGTTAATTTAAAAATAAAATCTAAATAAAAGTAAAGGTCACCTTTAGACAAATCCATACCAAGGAAAATGCAAAATCTCAACAAATACAGAAAGTACAAAAGCTAGTTAGTTTCTCGCTTTCACCTTCTTGTGCTAGGATTTCTTCAACTCACAATTGCCATATAGGCAAATTAATGCCTCAGTAGTGATATGATAGTGAAGACTGTTGGGCTGCACAGTGGATGCTTGTTTGCACTAACCCCGCACCTGTACAGGGGTTCAGAAATACCACAAGATCTTAAGTAGGAACAACGCTAGCCAAGACTCTAGACATTCTTAGGCTCCCTCAGCCCTTGTTTCCACATGGGCCCTGAGCTACGGTTGTACCAGAGACCCAAGGTTGGAAGTCTTTCTTTTCACAGTTTATTCTGAGTTGTTGTCTCATTTCTTTGCCACAACAAAAATATAGAGGCATACTGCTCACTGTCGGCTCATTTTTCTTGCTGCTGTGTGACCAGCAGCTGTTTTGCTGTTCTTTAAAATGCAGAGTACTCTCAACAGGAGCGGAGGAGCGCGTACCTCAGATCCCTGAAGCACTGAGCACACAGGGTAAGTGAAGGCAGTGTGTGCCTCCCTTCTGCACAGAAACAGCAGAGAGTGGCCAGGAGGGCATGTCCTCTTCCAGAAGGAAAGGGGTCATGTGACACTGGGAGTTGTCATGGCTGGTCCCGCTGTCAACTTGCCACAAACTAGAGTCGCATGAGCGGGGACCTCAACTGACAATTGTCTCGATTGCCTTAATTGATGAGGGAAGGCTCACACCAAACGTGGGCAGCGCCCTCTGGGAGGGACCCAAATAAAAGAAGGCAAGGCAGGACGGGGGTGACCTGCAGTTTTCCTGCTTGGCCTTCCCTCTTGCCTATCAAGTTAATTGGCCTGGTGTTGCTGCTGCTGAACTGAAGTTTCTAGGTTTCCACCACTGGTTAAGGACTAGTGGTTGTACAGGAACCCACCAGGTTAGGGTTCATCGTATTAAAACTGCTGAATCATCCAGCATCAAAGACTGAGAAACTACTGGGCTATCATCCTTTCCCCACTCTGAAAAAAGCTACTGCGTGACTACAACTTCTGAGGTACCCAGCCTCTGTTGCTGCCAGGTCACCAGCCTCTCAGATGTGAAACAGCTGTGGTACTGTGTCACTATGTAGGCCGACTTAATATATTCATATTGTTGACCATGTGAGTTGAGTACCGAAAGCGTAATGGATTGTACTGTGGGATCTTGGAAGGCAAGAACGAGGAGAGAAATGCAGACAGTGGAGGCCTGGCATGTGGCGTTTTAGAGGGAAGTGACAACTCTTTCAGACCCACTCATGTGATATATCTAAAAATCTGTGGTGGGTGGCTAGCTGGGACTGAAGACACAGCATCACTGAAGTCAGACCTTGGCTTCACAAGGACTAGGGTTGCTGGCTAACACGCAGCTATGACTGACAGGAGGTTAGCGTTGTTGGTGACATCTTCTAGCAAGTACCTCCTCTGAGTCAGCACACAGAAGCTGTGGTCCAAGGAGGCCAAGGCTGCATCTCAAATTGAAAGCCAATCTTGGGGCTTATGTAAGAGTCACTGACCTGGTACAGATTTATGAGGCATGAAGGGGTCTTAAGATGTTGCTGAGGCTTGACACTATGTGGCAAAGTCAGAGTCCCTGAAGAGAAGCCAGACAAGGCTCTTGGTGAAGGATCAGCCTTAGCTGCAATGGTGGTATCAGGATATATGCCAGAGCCTTGGGAATGACTGCAAAGACAGCCTTAAGTGTGAAGTAGCCATCCTGAGCCTATGAGACGAGCTGTATGTTTTGTGGTTGGCAGAGTTGGAGAAGTGGAACTGCACAAGCCATTTGGAGCCCAGAAGATTACTAGTGATTCCAAGATGTTGGACATTGGTCTACACGGCTGGGCCTTGGTTTTTGCTTAGCATGATTGTTTTTATGTCTTGGGTCTTCCTTTTGGAATAAGACAAACTTAATTTATTTTTATTTGAAAGGAGGCCACAGTTAAGACACTCTGAGTTTTTTAAAAAAGAGTTTTACAGTCTTGACATTTTAAAAGACCTTGGGACTTTCAAGTATTTTATATTGGGATAGTAACATAAGATCTTGGAGGCAAACAAGAAAGGAGCGGTTATGGTTTAACAGTGATGTGTCTGTATGTGACGTTGATATGGAGCAGAGTTGGGTTAGTTAATCTTAGGAGTAGGACTGGGATGGAGACAGGAATGGGGAATACAACCCCCTCCCATCAGGATGTAAAATAACTAAATTAATTAATGAGGAAAGAAGTATTGTCTCTACCAAATTGGCCTCTGGACATATCTGTGGGGTATTTTATTAATTACGAATTGCTACAAAAGAGCCCAGACCACTGTTGGCAGGACAATTCCAGGCAGGTTGGTCCTCTGCTGTGTAAGTGAAGGAACAAGCCAGTAAACACGGTTCTTCCATGTTCTCTATTTCAAGATCCTGCTTGGGACCCTGGCTCTGGCCTCCCTCAAGAATGGACTGTACTCTGTAAGATGCAATAAACCCTTTCCTCCCCAGGCTGGTTTTAGGCATTATATTATCACAGCAACAGAAAGCAAGGCAGTAACAATACTAGAAAGAAAAACAGCTGTAGAAGAAATTCAATCAAAACTATGTAGTTACCATATGTTTTTAAAACATGCATGAGCAATGATCCCATGGAGAAAAAAAAATTCTCATAACTCATTTTATGTCATCCAGATGAATAAAATTAAGAAAACCATTATACAGCCAGGTGGGGTGGCACACAACTTTCATCCCAGCACTGAGGAGGCAGAGGCAAGCTGATCTCTGAGTTTATGACCAGTTTGGTCTACACAAGTTCCAGGCCAGCCAGGGCTACACAGAGAAACCCTGTCTCAGAAAAAAGAAAAAAAGAAAAGAAAAAGAAAAAAAGAAAAAAAATTAGTCTTACTTAGTGGGCAGCTGAAAGACTAGAAATACTGTTTTTCTCAGTGTACTATGAGGCCATCCCTGGGGATGCTAGGTAGGGATTTCCATCCACAGAAAGTTTTCACGCCATCTTATGCAATACTAACCACACTGGAATGTTGCCTCACTGGTAAAAAAAAAAAAAAAAAAGGTTTCCTGCTCTTCCAGAGGACCTGAGCTTGGTTCTCAGCCCCACGTGCCACCCTCCAGTTCTGGCAGTTGACAACCATTTGTAACTCCAGCTCCAGGACTCGAAATAAAAATGCTTAACCTGGCTGGAGAGATGGCTCAGTGGTTAAGAGCTCTGGCTGCTCGTCCAAAGGTCCTGAGTTCAGTTCCCAGCAACCACATGGTGGCTCACAGGCATCTATAGTGGGATCCGATACCCTCCTCTGGCATGCAGGTTCTATATGCAGATAGAGTATACATAAAATAAATAAATCTTTTAAAAAATGTTTAACCACTTAAAAAAAAATAGAAGCCCTAGGAAGATTCTAGTGAGTGCTCCATGTTGTGGTGCTTTTCCTGAGAGAGAGAAGGAGAAGGAAGCTGCTGCCCCAGAGCTCAGCCATCACTTTATAAGTCGACAACAGCATCCGCTCCCAGTCCTTATGAGTTCCTGTCAAAATCTGATTTTCCTCAACATTTACAAATTGTATTCTTCATGGTCTTGAATGTTTGCAATTCAAGATGACATCAAGCAGAACCAGCCATGCGGGTAAGAAAATCCAGGCATGGAATGAGAGCTGCCTGCACAGGTCACCTGGTTTTCCCGGATGTTTCTAAGGCAGATAAAGTGCCCAAATACAGCACCCAAACAACAGTGTGGACACCGTGTGTTATATGCATGCATAAAATCTTGATTTATCCTCATAATTATAATAGATTCTGAAGGAGTACACGATTCTAAATTCTGAGGGGAAAAAAAGGAGATTAAGAATAGGCTAGGGAACCACATTTGGGGACAGTGAATGGAGGGGGAAACCCATGTCATTTGAGATAGTATTCACCCAGCAACTGTTGCTAAGGAAACCACTTCCTATTCATGCGCTGCGCATACTTCCCTTCTTTGTTGTAACAAAGTGCACAATACCACAATTAAAGCATGAGAACGAGAGCCTGCTAATACACTTGGAAGACAGTCAACGCTCTCAAATGACAGGCAAGCCATTAATGAGGTTGTGTCAGGACTAAGAGACCAAGGTGCACTTAACACAGGAAATCCTACTTTCTCTCTTTAGCAGTCGCTGCACAGCCCAAGGTACAGAGCAAGCCTCTTTCACCAGCACCACAGAATAGCAAAGAGGCTTCTTCTTCTTCCTGTGTCTCTCCCTCAAGCCGGGTGGTAAAGTCCATCCCTCGTGGAATCGTGCAGAATGGGAGCAGACAGGGCATTCCCTCAACCTGAGGACACCATTAAGACCAGAGGAACTTACCGAGGCAACGTGGCTACTTTGTGGGGAAAAAACTTATTCTGATACCCAACATGGGAAAGAAAATTCAGGAAGAACTGCCTGGCGGCTATAATCCAATGACTCAGAAACCAAAAGTGAGACAGGTCCTTGGGGTCTTTTAAAGTTTAACTTGCCCTATATTACAGAATATTTTCTTTTTGTTCATATCGTAGACTTGAGCAGCCATGACACTTGGCTTAATCCACCAGTAATATTTATGCAACGCTCACTGGGTATGAGGCGACAATGGGGACTTCACTGAAACACACTTGATTACAGTACTTATCCCGTTCTCCAGACAGTCCAGGGGTGGTGGTAGGACCACGTTCCCAAAGCTTTTTTTTTTTTTTTGATTTATTTATTTATCATATATACACAGTGTTTTGCCTGTATGTATACCAGAAGAGGGCACCAGATTTCATTATAGGTGTTTGTGAGCCACCATGTGGTTGCTAGGAACTGAACTCAGGACCTTTGGAAGAGCAGCCAGTGCTCTTAACCTCTGCCTCTGAGCCATCTCTCCAGCCCCTAAAGATTTATTTATTTATCATGTACACACTGTTCTGCCTGCATGTACACCTGCAAGTCAGAAGAGGGTACCAGATCTCAATTTAGATGGCTATAAACAGTATGTGGTTGCTGAGAATTGAACTCAGGACCTCTGGGAGAGTATTCTTCACCTCTAAGCCATCTGTCCAGCCTCCCCAAAGCCTTTTTTAAGGTTGCAGAACAAATGCCCATTTTCCCCCTTCTCTTTGCAGTTCCTTCTGCTGCTTTTATTTGTTGAGTTATCGTTCAAGATTTAGCCCTAAGCAGAAGACAACAGGCAGAAGACAAGGAGGAGGAGAATATTGGCTTTGTGCTAACACAATTGATGAGTTGATTATGACAAAGATGACTCTTATGCCAGCTTTGTTTTTTGCTGTTGAAAGTCAAAGCTATACCTAGGTATGGTAGCTTCACTGGAAAGCAAAGGCAGGAGGCTTGCTGAGAGATCTGGACAAGCTCCAGAGTAAGTTATGCTCTTTTTATTTTTTTTTAAGATTTATTTATTTATTATGTATACAGCATCTGCCTGCAGGCCAGAAGAGATAGTTATGAGCCACCATGTGGTTGCTGGGAATTGAACTCATGACCTTTGGAAGAGCAGTCAGTGCTCTTAACCTCTGAGCCATCTCTCCAGCCCCCATCCTCTTTTTAAAAAAGAGAAAAGCCAAAATTATTTAAATGACTAGGCCAGACTGTAGTTACCTAATTCTATCCCTACTCCAACAAGAATTTCCTCAGGCTTCTTTACTCCTTGAGGTGGTGGCAATTTCATTTTCATAGAAGCATCTCAGCACCACGATACTTACTTAACAGTCTGTTAGATGTCCGTCCTTCTAGGCAGCAGCCTATTGCTAGACTGTCTAGAATCTATGAGTCCTATCACTTTCTACACTTCAGTCATCACCCACTGACCCACCAAACAAGCCCCACACACGTATTACTACAAAATACCTGCTGCCTCAACCTTCGGGATATTCTTTTTTAAAATTCTAAGAAATGTGTTCCACAAGAAAAGAAATTACACACTTGAAAGTAAGTAAAGTTGAGATTTCACTAGGTTGAGTTTATTTTCTGCCCTTTGTGCTTCCAAGCCTAGACATAGCGTGTTCCCTTTATCGGCATACCTGGCCACTACGGGTACAGGAGGACATCCTGGATGATGAGGCAGAATAAGAGTCAAGGGTGTGTCCTGCTACTTCGTTTTCCATCCCTGTGCTTCTGACGTGGCAATAGCATAACCATCATGTCAACTGTTTCAACATATTTCTCATAATTTCTAGTCATATGCTCAAAAGCCTGATACTGACCCTTAGTAAACAATAGAGAACCCAGTGCATCTTCCTCAGATGTGACCAGAGTAACCATAAATTCAAGTTATAAAACCATTCAATTGTATATAAGTAAGAACTATAAATGTATAAAACAAATTCTTCAATGGCAATTGTCCATTGAAAGGTATTTTACTATTTTTATCTGGGAGATGAAATGATCTGTGTCCTTAAAGTCCACAAACTAAAACTCAGTCCGTAATTTGATAGTGCCAGGAGATAAGCAGAGGCCAGTGGAAGGTTTTTAGGCCCTGGGGGCTCAACAAGTTGATTTTGATTATAAAAATGACGTAAGGGGCAGGAGAGATGGGTTGGTTGATAGATATTGATGCACAGACATAATGACCTGAGTTCTGGTCCCTGACATCCATGTAAAAAGCCAAGCACGGTGGTGAGGAGCAGTAACTCCAAAGCTCGGGAGTTGGACGCAGAGGGATTACTGAAAATAACTTGCCAGTTAGCACAGTTGTGTCATAAGCTCTGAGTTCAGTGAGAGACCCTGTTCCAAAACTAAGGTTCCAAGACATCCAGTGTTGACTTCTGGCCTTCACCTTCGGGCAGGAGCACGCGCGTGCACTTTTGCTCTCTGCCTTCTGACACTTAATTACGTATCAAGAAAACCCTCCCCAGAGCCTACTCCTCTATCTTTGTGGTGATACAATATTCTGAAAACACCCCTTACAAAACACACTGAAATCTTTGCTGGACCTCCCAGCCAGAGTTAACAATACACCTTGAGGTCACTCGAGACTTACAACTGCTGGCCTAACCTGCCTTCATGAGACCAATGGAACAATCAAACACACTTGCCTTGGCTTTTCCATGCAATCAACTTCTAAACCTAAGCTAACACATAGCTGTGATCTTAAGTTATGTACTCTTCCATGTCCCCGAGCCAGATAATAAATAGGAATCAGTTGCTGAAATCAGCAAATACAGAAATTGAAAGCAACTTCCTAAAGTCTGCCATAAAGGTTGAGGTATGGACACTGGTTGACAAACAATGATGTTTGTTATCTGGGTCAGCTCAGATCCGTTGGAGTCAGGGACTTAATCCCTTGCAAAGCTCTGCTATAGATTTCAGTAAATTATCTCTTCCCTTCCCCCTGGGTGATGCTCCCTATGCTGTTTAGTAAACACAGAGAGAAGCTGCCCTTTGTTAGGGACAGAGGCACACAGCTCATACAATAGACAGACACAGAGCCACACACAGACACCCAGAGAGACAGACACAGACACGGGGACAACAGAATCACAGGACAGCCTCGAGGCAGGCACATACTCATGCTCATACAACAGAGAGACAAAGGGCGGAAGACAAGAGAATTCAATCTGGACCCCAAGGGGAAATGTTCTTCTTTCCTTCTTAATATGGCACTGATGCATTACTGGTGACTCGAACTTAATCACTAATGTGAATAACTCATGCGGCCTCCAGGGCTGGGAGAAATAAACCTCCATTCTCTCTTTTTTAAACTTTTTTCTTCATTCTTTGTGAATTTCACATCATGCACCCCAGTCTCACTTAGCTCCCCATTCCTTCATATCTGCCCACCACTCTTGCAAAAATCTTTCATGAAAACAAAAACAAAACCAAAACAAACACAATCTTACCATGGAAGCTGCAATGCGCCACAATGGATCACACAATACACCCTTGTGTCCACACAGCCTTACTGCAAATGTTCATTGCGATGAGCCATTGGTCTGGTTCGAGGCCTCTGGTTTCTGTTACACTATCAATCCTGGGTTCTCACTGGGACTCCTCTTGTGGCTAGAGATCCTGCAGCTTTGGATCTGCTGGAGGGCCCCTTCACACGCAGTTCGTAGACGGGATCTATGTTGGGGTAGGCCAACTCAAAGCCCTGGATCTGGGCCTCAGTGGTAGCTGAGTTGACCAGCCCAGCAGCTCTCCTGTGCCCTCACCAGCAGAGCCAGCTCTCCAGTACTGGCCCCAGCTAGCTCACGCAAGTGCTACAGTCACAGGGATGTGTGGGACCAGCTCTCATGCCTGCTGCAGATGGTGAGGGGTGGGGGGAGATGTCCTTCACCCACACCACCTCACTGCATTCATCCCCTCGGGGCCAACGCCCATGCCCCACCACCACCAGGGTCAGCCCAATGTGCTGCCTGGGCAAGGTGCGGGGCTTGCTCTCCTGAGTGCTGCAGCCAGAGAGAGGTAACCCTCCGTTCTTTACAAATTATCAATCCTAGGATTTCTGTTGTAGCAGCACAAAATGGACCAACACCAACACAGACAGACTGGCATATTTGAAAATAGTTTCTCTAAAAGAGAGTCTGGAAAGAAGGCATCAGCAAGAATGGCAGGGACAGAAAAAGGTTAGTAAGAATGAATGTGATCAAAATACATTATTAATGTATGTATTAAAATTTCGTCATGAAATCCACTAGTGATTGATAGCTACTACATGATAATAAAATTATGCAAAAATAATTTCTTGTGATATTAGAAATTAATAGTTATTAAATTCATGTTCTTTGTCAAATAAGGTAATACATTTGATTATTTTATTCATTTTTAAAAGGGGGAAGTAGCTGGGCGTGGTGGCGCACACCTTTAATCCCAGTACTCAGGAGGCAGAGGCGGGTAGATCGTTGTGAGTTCGAGGCCAGCCTGGTCTACAAAGCGAGTCCAGGGCAGCCAAGGCTAACGCAGAGAGACCCTGTCTCGAAAAACCAAGAAGTAAAAAAATAAAAATAAATAAATAAAAGAGGGAAGTAAGTAAGTTTTTTCCTATTTAAACTTTAAGTTTTGTCATACATTAAAATGAAATAGCTCGTTTGACTTTTCATCATTTTCTAAGAAAAGATTATACTTGGGTCTGGGAGAGGTCTTCCTGAGCTGAAGTGCATGCTCTGCAACCCTGATAACCCTGTTCCATCACTGGACCACAGCGGAAGCTGGATGCAGTGACAAACATCTGTAACTCCATCACTTCTATAGTAAGATAGAACGCAGAAGCAGGAAGCGGTTGAAACCACCTAGGTGACCTAACAAGAGAAACCAGAGACACCCTACCTCAAGTCGAGTGGGAGAAAATACCATCCCTTACCTGAAAATTTGTCTTCTGATCTCTCTCTTTTTTTTTAAACTCGCATAACTGTCTAAAGCCTATTATTGGCCACATTTAACAGATCAAGAATCTGAAGCTCAAAAAGGTTAAGTATGTTGCCCACTGTTCATCACATGGTGAGGGCTGGCCAGGACTGGATGCAGCCCGCCAGCGAATTACAGTTTCACCCCACCATGTCTTGTTACTTCCACCCACATAAGCTTTCCAAGATGTAGATATTTCTCTTTATCTTTCTTAACAAACATCTTCAAACGAAAAGAGAAGTGGGGCAAAGACTTTTCTAACTCCCATAGTCCTGTCATGGCTTAGCCAGTTAATGCTGGCAAGGTGCTTTGAAAACATACCTGAAACCACGAACCCCAAATAACTCCTTCATGGGTCTTACCACCACAATGGAAAAGTAACTGAGAGCACAGATCTGGCTTCTTCATAGCATACACACACACACACACACACACACACACACATACACACACGCACAAGCATGCACACACACACACCCCTAAACATTGCACACAGCAACCTCAGAACCCCCTGAGCCCCTACCTGCATCAAGCTACACAAGTATTCATTGCTGCACAATAAGAAAGATTTCTCCACCCTTAAAAACAATAAAATTTAGACAGTTTCTATTTAAGTATATTTCCAATATTCCCAGTACAAAAAGAATGGAGAGGCTTGTCTAACTTAAACTGGATTTAGCTGCATTCACAGCAAGGTAAAATTGTGTCTTCAAACAAACTTATAGGGATTGTTTTAGTGCCATTTCTGTTGCTGTGATAAAATCCTGACAATCAACCACACTCCAGGACATGGTCCTTGCCTGGGAGTAACGGCCAACACAGAACAGAGCACACTATGTTCTATGTTGTAGTCGTTGTTGTTGGTTGGTTGGCTGGGGTTTTGGTCTTGCTTGTTTTGGGGGGAAGTGTATTGTATATTTTTTGCTTTGGTTTTAGTATTTTCAGTCTTAGTGGGGGTTTTTAATTGTTTATTTTTATTTTAGAGGGTCAATGGGGTTTTGTTAATGGGGTTGTGAGGGGGGGGAAGTGGAGAGGATCTGGGAGAGGCTGGAAGATGGACTTGAATAACCCGATAGCCCAACTAGAAAATTCAAAGAAAAAACTTTTGAGAACTAATCAACCAGAAGGTAGGGTATCACGACTCAAATATAAAATAGAGGATCTGGGCCAAATAAGCAAGAAATGGGAAAAAATAAACACACAGAGAAGGGGGGGCATACAGAAAATGTGGGAAACCATAAAAAACCCAAATGTTCAAAAGATATATATAGATGAGGGAGAAGAACCCCAAATCAATGGCATAAACCCCATCTTCAGCAAGATCACAGGGGAAAACTTCCCCAAACCATGGAAAGACACAGCCACACACATGAAAGAAGAGGACAGAGCACCAGATGGGAGCAGAAAAGCCACTCCCCACAGCATGTCACAGCTAATACACATACAGAACAACAAAAGAGTACTGAAATCTGTAAAAGAAAAATCACAAACCACATACAAAGGAAAAGCCATGAGAATAACAGCTATTTCTCAATGGAAACCTTAAAAGCCAAAAAAGCCTAGAGCAATGCATTCAAAATGTTAGAACGATGACAGCCATCATTGATTAATATGCCTAGCAAACCCATGTGCCATAATTGAAGAAAAATTAAAAACTTCCTGTGACATAAACAGCCCAAGCCAAACCTAAAACACACACAGGGCCGGGCACCATGATACAAGCCTGTTTTCCCAGCACTCAGGGAGGCAGAGGCACGTGGATCCCTGTGAGTTCAAAGCCAGCCTGGTCTACAAAGTGAGTCCAGGACAGCCAAGGCTACACAGAGAAACTCTGTCCCTAGACAGAAAGAAAGAAAGGGAAAACAAAACATAGGAAGCATTAGTTCAGGCCGAAGAGAGGAATAAGCACAGCAGAGAGACTGTGGAAAGAAATAGGGAACCACAATTACTAAAATACAAAGCACCACCAAGAACACCACATAACACCAAAACAAAACAACAACAAAAAAATCAATGACTGTACCACCAAGAACACCACAATAACACACACACAACAACAACAACAACAACAACAACAACACGACTGCAAGACATAGTTCAATAATAACTTTAAATATCAATGGCCTCAATTCTCCAATGAAAAGACACAGGTGGACTGAATGGGATAAAAAAACAAAATCCATCTATCTGTTTCCTGCAAGAAGCACATCTTAGTTTTAAGGGTAGGCACCACCTTAGAGTAAAGGATGGGCATAAATACTCTAACCAAGCAGGAACAAGAAACAAGCATGCTTCGATAAACTAATATATGACAAAAAGTAGATTTTAAGTTAAAACTAATCAGAAAAGACACTTCATTCTAATTAAGGGAACAGTTAACCAAGAAAACATTGCTATCCTAAATAAATATGCACAGGGGGATGTGGGGGGGGAGGAAGGAGATCATACATGACACGGATATAAAAGACATCTACAGAATACTCCACCCAAAACACCAAGGAATCCTCATTGCACTTGGCAGCATGGGAGCTGTTCTAAAACAGACCCATCCTGGGACGCAAAACAAATACTTACAAATTCATAAAGGTTGAAATCACTCCGCATGCTATCTGGCCACAATGCAATGAAACTTAAAGTTGAGCCAGGAGTGGTGGCTCATGCCTGTAATCCCAGCACTCGGGAGGCAGAGGCAGGTGGATCACTGTGAGTTCGAGGCCAGCCTGGTCTACAAAAGCAAATCCAGAGCAGCGAAGATAACACAGAGAAACCCTGTCTCAAAAAAAAAAAAAATCTAAAAGAGAAAAAAAAATTAAGACTTAAAGTTAACAGGGGAATTTAAAAAAAACTTTAGTATATACATAAACTCATGGAGATTAAACAATTCCCTACTAAATGAAGAATGAATTAAAGGAAAAATATTTCCTGAAACTAAATGAAAAATAAATCCCACAAACTCTCTGGATCACATTAAATGTAGTCCTATTAGGGAAATGTGTAGTTTTAGGTGCCTACATTTAAAAAATTAGAAAAAGCACAAATAAATGATGTAATGATGCAACTCAAAAACTTGAATAACCAAAACAAACAAATAAACAAACAACCCCAAAGGTAAGAGAAGGCAAGATTATTAAAAATCAGAGCAGAAGTCAATGAAATATGAACAAACAAAACAATAGGGAAAAAAATCAACAAATCTCAGAGTTGATTCTTTGAGAAAATAGACAAGAATGGCAGACTCTTGGCTCAGTTAACCAAAAGAAAGAGCAGATCATAATTAGCAACATAAAAAATTAACAGGGAGACATTACAAGAGACACTAAAGAAATTTGGGATATTATAAGAGAAAACTTTAAAATCCTGTATTCCATTAAGCTGAAAAAAACAAAAAGTAATAGCTGGATTTCTAGACTCATCCAAACCACAACAATTAAATCAAGAAGTCAATAGTCACATCAGACCCATACCCATAATAAATGAGACTGAAATAGCAATAAGAAGCCTTATAGGGAAAAAAAATCCAATGCCAGAAGGATTCACAGCAGAATTTTACCAGATATTCAAATAATATCTACAGCAAATCCTTCTTAACTATTAAGAAAATATAGAAACAGAAGGAGCACTCCTAAACTCCCAAGTTCCTGTTAGGAAGCCAGTATCACTGTAAAACCAAAACCAGGCAAAGAGACAACATAAAACCAAAACTACAGGCCAATATCCCTGATGAACATAGACTAAAAAGTGCTCAATAAAGGCTTACAAACAGGCATACATCATAAAGATTATTTATAATGACCAAACTGGCTTTATCACTAAAATGCAAGGATGGTGAAACATGAGTCAATAAATGTGATGAACTACATAAATGGACTTAAATATTTTGTGATCATTCCAGCACATGCACAATATGCTTTCATAATAAAAACTTACGGAGAACATAGAAGTAGAGATAACATACCTCAAAACAATCAAAGATACATACGAAAAACCCATATCGTAAATGGAGAAAAGCTTGAAGCAATCCCAGTGAAGTCAGGAACGGGACAGGGATCTCCACTGTCCTGGCTCCTTGTCAACACCATGCTAGAAGTGCTAGCTAGAGCAATAAGGCAAGAGAAGAAAATTAAAAGGATATGAATAGTGAATGAAGAATTCAAACTATCCCTATGACATGACACCATACATTAAAGATTCCAAAAATTATACCAGAAACTTCTAGAACAAATTCAGTACTGTGGCAAAATACAGAATCAACTGCACAAATCAACTCCTTTCCTATACATCAACAGGAAACACACAGAGAAGGAAATTATAGGCACATTCCCATCCACAGTAGCCTTAAAGAACATAAAACATCTTAGAAATAAACCCTACCAAGGAAGTAAAGGACCTCTAAAATTAACTTTAAACCTCTATAGAAAGAGGTAAAGACATTCGGATTAGGAGAGATGTCCTATGTTCATGGATTGGTAGAATCAACATTGTGAAAATGACCATTTTACTTAAATCTATTTACAGATTCATTGCAATCCTAATCAAAATCCCCATCTCATTCTTTACAGAAATAGAAAAAAAAATCCTAAAATTCATATGGAAACACAAAAGACACCCAGAGAGCCAAAGCAATCCTAAGCAAAAGAATAATGCTAAAGGGATTACAATTCCAGATCTTAGGATATATTACAAAGCCATAGTAATAAAAACAGTATGGTACTGACACAAAAACAGACCTGTACACTAAGAGAACAAAATATAAGCCCAAACATAAAAATATCCCACTCACTCTGTATAAAGATACTTATGTTTTCAGGGTATAGTGTTACTTATGTGTATATGTTTTCAGGGCTGCCCATTTGGTTTTGGATAACCAACAAGTGTGCTCTTCCTTGGAGAAGAGTATTTCTCCTGCTCTCAGCTTTCCTTACTTGCCTGTCAATTTTCACCTAGGGTTGTTGTGGTTTGTTTGTTTATTTTATTGTTGTTGCTTTTTGTGTTTGTTTGTTTGTTTGTTGTCTGTTTGTTTTTGAGACAGGGTCTCTTTGTAGCCATGGCCATCATGGAATTCACTATGTAAACCAGGCTGGCCTTGAACTCACCAAGATCTTACCTGCCTCTGCCTCCTGTGTGCAGGGATTAAAGGTGTGTGCCATATCGGGCTTTAGATGATTGTCTTTAGACTTTAAGGAATAAGTTACTGAGTCTGTGCTGGATGGTGACGCTTGACAGACGGAGCAGTGGATGGTCCCCCCAGGGTGTGAAGTCACTCTTCTCCCTCAAAATGGAGTCAGTCAAGAGCTGCTTGTGATGGAGACTCCTCAGGACAAAGCACCGCCTGAAAAACCACTGGCTGACAGGATGCTTAGGAAATTAGGACAGGGCATATACACCTGACCTGCATTTCCAGGGCCCCTGGCCGACCGTCTAGCAGGCCTGGCCACGCTTGTTCTTGGGTGGCTCCGTGGAATTCCAAAAGGAAGAGCAGAAGTAAGAAAAGGCTCCAAGCTGAACTTGCATTCCTTTAGCCAAAACAAATCATTCAAGTCGTAGGGTAACACCCACCATCTATCTTCGTGGAAGGAGACAGAATGTTACATTGCAAAGGGTCATAGATTTAAGAGTCCTTTTATATTTAAAAAAAAAAAAAGGTTTATTTACTACTTCCTGGCATTTCCGGCATTTGGGGAAGGAGCCACCATTCCTGTTCCTTTCCACCTATTTTGCTTTCCATGTTCCATCCATACAATCCAACCAAATCTACAAATTGTTCTTCCCTGATTCTACAAATGAGAAAGAGGGTATGTGGAAGCGTGGTGTTATATAGTGTGGGGTGTGTGTGTGTGTGTGTGTGTGTGTGTGTGTGTGTGTGTGTGTAGCATCTTAATGAAACAAGACAAATAATGTTAGGCAAACAGCAGACCTCCAGTGCCTATAGAAACTAGTTATATTTTCCCCTAAATTTACAAAGTAGTATTCAAAGTCCAAAACCCAAAAACCACTCAGATATTCTTGGCTCATTGTTTGTTCCCAATAGCTTCGAGCTTACTTTTAATCCTTTGTAATCCTTCTGGAAATCATTAAACAGTGAGTCATGGCCACTCTCCAGTGGCATCCAATGGTTTTACCATCCACAGCAGAAAGTTCTGCTCAGCGACTGCTGCCACTGCTGAGATTACTTCCTGGGAGAACACCAAGTCCTTCCTTCCTGTGCCTGTTTCGGGGGACTCCAGGCCAGTGAGTTCCTGGCACTCAAAAGTTCTCAAGGGCCGGTTGCTACAGACTGGCTACCAGGATGCCACCTGCAGGGGTGCAGCACTCACTGCTGTTGCTTCTGCCCCTGCTTCTAACTTGGAATTTGTTCTGGGATGTCCCTAGCCTCTGCTTTTAAAAATCTCCTGTTAGTGGTGCTTCAAGAGAAAGAGATCATTACCGGTTCAAAGGGAAGCTAGGTCTGCACACGTATCTGAGCGCTAAGCACTGAAGACACACAACACTAAGCTCCAGGTGTCAAATCGAAATGATCTCTTGAAAAGATGTTTCCAAGTTCTCACAAGTTCTCGACCTTTTCTTCCTTTACCAACTATCGCCATCTTCCTTCGGATCCCAGAGACCCACCTCACAGAATGCACATCCCCCTTCTACCTCATGAATCACACCATCCTTTCACTTACAGGCAAACCGACTAGCCCCTAGTCCCCAACGCCCCAGGCTTTTTCCCGGGCACATATCGTGTAGAATGGCCTGTCTGATTCATCTCACTTTCACTGTTCCCAACCCCCGTGCTTGGCCTTAATTGTACTTTCTGTGTCCCTG
The DNA here is from genome assembly GCF_964271855.1 of Acomys minous. NCBI lineage: Eukaryota > Metazoa > Chordata > Mammalia > Rodentia > Muridae > Acomys > Acomys minous. Next base: position 140,862,436 of record NC_140483.1, read on the forward strand.
CCCGGACCCATCAGCTCACGTGACTTTAAACTTCTCTTGCCATACCCATCTTCCAGGCCTTACCCAGGCCACTCATCTTGTACTCAGGTCCCTTCTGGTGAGTTCCCTGAATCCTATCCTGCCTACACCTTCTCCAACCCCTAGGCCCATCTCAGGTCCCATATCCTGTGTGTCGGCCCAGCCTGGTTAATCCTGCCTGCACCATCCCTGCTCCCCAAGTTCGACCCTGGTCACACATCCTCTGTGCCAACCCATGTGACTGTCTGACTCTAGCCCACACACACAACATCAAACCTCTAGGCCTTGCAGAGGTCACACAGCCTGTCCCTGAACTGTATCTGCCTTTACCCTTCCCAATCCCAAGACATACTACAGGGCACACCTCTTGTGGGCCAGGCCAGTAACATCAGTCCCCAGCTTGGCCCTGTTGTACATCCCATGTGCTAGTTTAGTCTGTAGAATTTTCAAGAGTCTAGCTTGCCTGTAGCATACCCCGCCTCCAGGCCTAACTCAGGAAGAGCATCTGAGTCCCCATCCATCGCGGTGATTCATGGGAACTTCACCTGCCTCACTGTCCCCACTCCTCAGGCCTTGCCTCAGCCACACAGCCGATGCATCGCCTCATCAAATTATCTCTATTGCAGATGATATGGTATAATATATGCGATCCCAAATTTTCTACCAGAAAACGTCTAGAAACGATCAATATCACCAATGTGATAGGATGTAAAAGCAACTTACAAAAATTAGTAGCTTCAATATGCAACAGCAAATATATTAAGAAAGAGATCACAGACATTCTTCCATTCACAATGGCCTCAGATAACAGGGACAAATGCACAGATAACAATAACTATGAACAGACCTAAGCAAGGAGACGAAAGGCCTCTACAATGAAAACTTTACATCTCTGAAAAAAGATTGAAAAAGAGACTAGAAAACAAAAGCACTTCCCATGCACCTGGGTTAGTAGAAATAATAGTGTAAAAACAACTGTTTTACCAAACGCATTTACAGATTCACTATAATCTCAACCAAAATCCACAGAAATAGGGGGGAAAAAAAGGTCCTATAATTCATATAGAACCAAAAAGACTCAGAATAGTCAAAGTTATCCTGAGCCAAAAGAAAAATTCTGGAGGAAATACCATTCTAAATTTCAAGTTAAATGACATGTACACAAATAGAAGACAGGCAGAAAGGACTATAAAGGCAGATAGAGCTAGGCACAGGAGATTTGCCCAGCAAGATGTGAGAAGGACAGACCCACAGTACCTGAGCAGAGGGAACAAGCCACACGGCAGAATGTAGCTTAGTATGAAGGGCTTAGTTTAAGTTATGAGCTGGTCAGGGAAGAGCCTAGCTGTATGCCTTAGGTATTTGTAAAAATATTCTGAGTCCTATGAGTCATTATTCCAGAAGC